>NC_089249.1:18331130-18631130 GCF_963930625.1 Muntiacus reevesi | reverse complement strand
CATGCAATTATTAGCATCAGGGCCGAAGGCACATCACAAAGTGCATAGGACTGAAAGTAAAAATCTCCCCTTGTGAATGAAGAAGCCCTGCAGTATCCTATTAATCATTTTGATAAGAAAGCTCAGGAAATGGACCATCATTCACTCAGGAAAATGTTCTCCCAGGTGCTAAGGGACATACTGATGTGTCTTTAAATCTGCAGCCACATTTTTAGCATATATATCTAATGCCTTAGACTATTCCAATTGTAGTGGATAGGGTGGTTTTTTTAGCATTTAGATAAAGTGGGTATTGTTGGAACATATTGAAACCAGATTAATCTAAGGAATAACAATGCTGGAGGCATTTGTGCTGGGTGCCTGTCGCCCTGAGTGGCTAAATAAGCAGCAACAGAGAGAAAGCCGATAATGCGCATATCTGATGTGGAGGAGGTGGTCCACAGGGCCGCCTCCTCCAACAGTCTCATCTCCTTTCTTCATTTCCTGAACAATCCTGCCAGTGGCAGGGAAGGGGGACAAGCTGGCATTCTTGCTGCCCGCCTGCTGAGTAAAGCCTGGATGATTAATTTCCATTTGCAGAAGGCTGAATTATCTCTGCCCCCCACATGGTAGCGTGCATTGTCCAGTAATTTCTTTTCTCCTCCAGCTTCATTTCAGCATGAGTTTAGATGGGATTCTGGGCCAGCAAGTCAGGATCACTAAATGGCTGGGTCTTTAGGAAATTAGTATATTTGCCTGAAGATGGTATTCAATGAAGATTTATTATGAATAGCTATAGCAGCTAATGGCTGTTGAACACTTACTATGTACTGGACTTCAATGTGCATGATTTTACAAATGATGACATTGAAGCATGGGAAAGGTAAGTAACCTGCCCAATGCCTCACAGCTAATCAACAGTATAGCTGGAATTCAAACTCAGCTTTCTGACTCCTGAGTCCTTAAGCACTAGAATGGTGACCAAGTCTGGCACCCACTACATGGCAGACCCTGTATCAGGTACAGGGGATACTGTTACTGACCTTGTGGAAACAGGCTTGTGAACAAGGGTTACAGATGTTCACTGAAATCCGGATGGGAAGGTGATGCAAAGAGAAATAGACAGCTCTAGCAGGGAGAATGGAGAAGGCAAAGGCAACCCACTCCAGCACCCTTGTCTGGAAAGTCCCATAGATGGAGGAGCCTGGTAGGCTGCAGTCCATGGGGTCACAAAGAGTCGGACACCACTGAGCGACTTCACTTTCACTTTTCACTTTCCTGCATTGGAAAAGGAAATGGCAACCCACTCCAGTGTTCTTGCCTGGAGAATCCCAGGGACGGCGGAGCCTGGTGGGCTTCCGACTATGGGGTTGCACAGAGTCTGCCATGACTGAAGCGACTTAGCAGCAGCAGCAGCAGGGAGAAAAGGAAGGATTATGAAGAAGTAATGCTTGAGTCATGTATTACTGGCCACTGAGTCAGGAGTCCTGAATGTCATCAGAATATAAACCCTGTAAATGCAAGTTTTGTTTTGTTTTTTTGCCAATTTTGCTAGCCATTTTATCTCCAGTACCTATAACAGTGCCTGGCATGCAGAAGAAACTCAATATACACCTACTGATGGAATGAATCAATTCATGAATCCTCAAGTGTGTCCCTATAAAACTTATGTGCTGTCAAGATTAAAGAATTACAGAGCTGAGATGGGAGTCCTGGCAGGGTAACCAGGCTGTCCACTGGGCCTCATGCCCTAATCTGTCAATGTGGGGGAGTCACATTAGTGCATGGACAGTCACAGTGTCCTCTCCTCTGAAGGTGTCATACCAGGCCTTCATTTCCAGGGGCAGGGAAAGATTTCTGGCCCTAGGCTGCTCATCAGAATGAAATGCACTGGTCGAGAAATTAGAAGGCAAATGACCCCTACCCCAGTGTTCAACTCTATAGCATAAGGGAAGCCCACGGTAGTAAGCCCTTCCAGCTTTCCCAACTGTGACAATCACAAAGTTACAAAGCCTCACTGCCACCCAGCTGGATGGATGGTCAAGGCAATTCTTCCCATTTTACAGATGGAAACACTGATGCTCTCTTTACCCTGTCATGTGACCACTCAGAACATGGAAGGAATGACATTCAGACACTAAATTGATAGCAAAAATATTATGAACAATTGTATTTCAATAAATTTTATAACCTAGATGAAATGGACAAATCCATTGAAATATACAAAATTGACTAAAAAGGAAATAGAAAATTCAAAACCCTATATCAAAGAAATTGAAGTGGTAATTAGCCTTCCCCACAAAGAAAACTCCAGGCCTGGATGCCTTTAAAGTGGATTCTATCAAACACTTGAAGATGACATGATAATAATCCTACACATTCTTCCAAAATTCATAGAGAAAAGAATAAATCTAACCCCTACTTCACAAAAATAGCTTAAGTAAATTGTAGAGTAGTATATTGAAACAATGAAATACTATTCAACAATTAAAAGAAATAAACTGCTGACAAATACAACAACATGGTAACACTCAAAGGCATTTTGCTAAGTAAGAGTAGCCTCACAAAAAATGCATCTGGTGTGATTCCATATATGTAAAGTTCTGCAACAGACAAAACTAACCTGTGCTGGAAAAAATCAAAGCAGAAGTTGTCTTGACAGAGGAAAGGTGGAGTGTTGCCTGAGTAAAGGCATTCAGGAACTCCAGACTGATGCTTTTAGACTATGTTTTATAGGGATTTGTATTTGTCCAAACTCAGGGAATGCATGCTTAACATTTGTATTTTATTTTATAACAATGTTACCTTAAAATAAATATGTAAACAGATATTGTATTCAAATTAGTAATATATTCTGAAATATTTAGGGGGAATTTGACTGATGTCTGTAATTTACTTTGAAATGCACCAGCAATAAAGCAGATTGATGGATGAAGAGAGAAATATACAAATAGATAAACATGCAATAAATAAAACAAAAGAAGTAAAATGTTAATGGTGGAATCTACATGGCTAGTGTATAGAAATTCACTATAAATTTGTTTAACTTTTCTGTATGTTTGAAATTTTTAATATTGGAAGCAATTATCCTGAACCAAAGACGCTGGACAGAGAGTATACATTGTCTGTTTCTATTATGTGAAGTTCTGGAATAGGCAAAACTAATCACTCAGGATAAAAATCAGTTTGGTGGTTATCTGGGCTGGAAAGCAAGGGAGGTTGACTGGGAAGAGGAACAGGAGGGAATATTTTGGGATGAAGGAAAGTGCATACATATGTCAAAATATTTCATAAAGTGAAAGTGAAGTCACTCAGTCGTGTCCAACTCTTTGCAACTCCATGGACTGTAGCCCTCCAGGCTCCTCTGTCCATGGGATTCTCCAGGCAAGAATACTGGAGTGGGTTGCCATGTCCACTTTCAGGGGATCTTCCTGACCTCGGGATTGAACCCACATCTCTTATGTCCCCTGCATTGATGGGTGGGTTCTTTACCACTAATGCCACCTGGGAAGTCTTTCTTTAGCTCATGCTGTGCTCAGCACTCAGTGGTGTCTCTTTGCGACCCCACGGACTGCAGGCCACCAGGCTGCTCTGTCCTTGAGGATTCTCCAGGCAGGAATTCTGAAGTGGGTTGCCATGCCCTCCTCCAGGGGATTTTCCCAACTTAGGGCTTGAACCCAGGTCTCTCACATTACAGGCAGATTCTTTACTGTCTGAGCCACCGGGGAAACCCAAGAATACTAGAGTGGGGAGCCTATCCCTTCTCCAGGGGATCTTCCCGACCCAAGAATTGAACTGGGGTCTCCTGCATTGCAGACGGATTCTTTACCAGCTGAGCTACCAGGGAAGCTCACAGACCTCAGCTATCTTATGTTCTTTTTTGGCACCTTCCTGGGTGAAGCAGGGGTGGGGTGGTAGAAATTCATTCTCTGGCAGGACTCTGCCACATCTCTTTAAATGCCTATGTTTCCTAGGAAATTGGCAGCTTTTGAGGGTGGAGATAGCATTCTGTTCATCTCTCTCCCTGCATAGCCTAGCACAAGCTAGGGCACTCTTACCAAATGAGCATTTATTTTCCAAGCATTGCCTACATATATTAACCATCATTAGGGGACAAAATAAAGAGAGGGCATATTGGTTTTCCCTTAAGGAATGTGTTCTCCTGTCATGAAGATAAAACATTTACACATAAAACAAATTAGCAAAAAAATAAACACAAGTGAGTACAAACTTGGCTCCTGACTTCCATATAGTCAATTTCCCTTCCCTCATACGGGAAGGCAGAAATCAGGAGTGGTGTGTACAGAATGCAGTTATTAGGAACTTTGTCATGGACAGACTGTAACTTGATGGACTAGCTCAGCTAAGCAGGGAGGAAAAGGGGAGTGACTTTTCAGCAGAGGACTGGGTATGAGTAAACCCCAGAGACGTGTGTTATTATTATTATTATCATAGTTTATCCATCTGAGACTTTCCATCTCAAATCCCTTCCAGATTTCTTATCCCTCAAAGATCCAGGCTCCTTTTTCCTCCACTCTAAGTTGTACGATAGTGAAATTTCATCATCAACCAAAGAGAGGGGTCCAAATGCCTGCTCCATAAGGGCACTGCTTGGCATTATATTCAGAAAGTTGTTGCATGGGGATGAAAACAATGAATTAGATGCATGTGCTATTTCTTCCACTGGAGTCCAGCTTCCTTGAGAACTGATGCTATGATTCATCTCTAAGACCAACACCCTAGCTCCAGGCACAGAGCCACATATGGATTAAATACTCAGTATCTATTATATTTGCTTTAGCAAACACAAGTTATCAGAATTTAGTGATCAGCTCTTTTTCTTACAGCTAAGCCCTGGAGAGCTGGTTTTAATGAAAAAGGGAGAAGGAAAGAAAAGTACAGGATCCCAGGTTTGAAGGTGTAGGTAGACTATGGTCATAGGATACAATGGTAGCCTGAGGCATAGAGAATGGACATAAAAGGTTATGAATGAAATTTAAAGGAAAAAAAACATGGTTTTGACTGTGATCACTGCTTCACCTAAATTGTTCTTTTTTTTTTTTTTTTTTTTTACCTATGCCATAGCCCTGAGAAAGACCTTCCCAGGCTAGTCTGCTCATCCCAGAAGGAGTATTAGAGACACATGGAAGAAACTTATCCAGAGCAGAGACTAGACCAGGTTGGCCAACCCCCGGAAAATCAGCAGATACACTGTAACCTATAAATGATTAGTGTTTTCTGAGTTTCACAGGGGTGTGAATACAGAGCAATAGGTAACTAATAGACTGGTCCTTCCATATATTCACTGGTGGGCCTTAAGCAAAACACTGATCCATCATTCTTAGACAGCTAGAGCTGCTGAAACTGTGTTCCTCAAATTCCGACTTGACCACACATGGCTAGGACTCAAACCTAGCCAAAACCCACCATCTTCCAATTGAGATCAAACACCTGTCTCAGCATTTAATGAAGCTCAGGTTCTTGATGTCTCACTGCAGAAAGAATTCAGTGAGAAACAGAGTGTTAGGTAAGAAATGGGTTTATTTAGGGAGAAACACACTCCACAGGCAGAGTGGACCATCTCAGAAGGAGAGAGCAGCCTCAAAATATGGCAGGGTTAGTTTTCAGGGGCTGGGTTAATTTCATAGGTTAATGGATGGAAGGGTTATTCCAGGTATATCAGGGAAGTGGTGGAGACTTCCAGGAAATGGGCCACCACCTACATTTGGTCTTTGAGGATCTGCCTGGGAACTGTCACGCCACCTGTGGCTGTGTCCTTTAGCTTACTGATGTGACACAATGAATGTATCCTGAGGCTCAAAGCCTAGTGAAAGTTGACTTATCCACCATGTTGGGCCCATCTGATTCTAATTGGTTTATGTCCTGTCCTTGACTATGTCGTTCTTTTAAAAACTGTGCCCTGCCCCCTTCCCTTCTGTTTCACTGCCATAACAAAATACCATAGACTGGGTGGTTTAAACCACAGATGTTTATTTTCTCACAGTTCCGGAGCCTGGGAAGTCCAAGAAAAGGGTACTGGTAAATTCTGTTTCTGATGAGTGCTCTTTTCTCTCTTCCTAGCTTTCAGAGAGCTACCTTTCCTTTTCTTAGTGCTTGTGCAAAAGCAGAAGGTGGAGTAGAGTCAATGAACTCCCAGATGTGTCTTTCTATAAGGACACTAATCCTAAGGAACCCACCTTATACCCTCATTTAATTTTGATTGCTTCCTTAAAGCATCATCTCTGAATACACCTACAGTGATGGTTAGGGCTTCAACATAGGGATTTGGGGATAAAATTAAAAGACACCTGCTCCTTGGAAGAAAATGTATGGTAAACCTATGACAAACAGCATAATTAAAAGCAGTGACATCACTTTGCTGGCAAAGGTCTATATAGTCAAAGCTATGGTTTTTCCAGTAGGCATGAGGCATGTATGGATGTGAGAGTTGGACAATAAGGAAGGCTGAGTGCTGAGCAACAGATTCTTTCGAACTGTGGTGCTAGAAAGACTCTTAAGAGAATCCCTTGGACTGCAAGGAGATCAAACCAGTCAATGCTAAAGGACATCAAACCTGAATATTCATCAGAAGGACTCATGTTGAAGCTGAAGCCCCAATAATTTGACCACCTAATGTGAAGAGCCAACTCATTGGAAAAGCCTCTGATTCTGGGAAAGATTGAGGCAAGAGGAGAAGGGGGCAACAAGAGGATAAGATGGTTGGATGGCATCACTGACTCAATGGCAATGAGTTTGAGCAAACTCACGGAGATAATGAAGGGCAGGTAAACCTGGCATACTGCATGCAGTCATGGGGTCGGAAAGAGTCAGACATGACTTAGCAACTGAACAACAAAAACAAACACTTAGGAAGTGTTTGTTGTTTATAAGTTCTTAACACCTCTTAGACATCTTTTATTTATAAGGATGCTTGGTACACAGTACACAGTCAATAACTCAAGGAGACTGACTATATAATTACTAAGAGTCATTATGAGGTGGTTTTCTTTTATTATTTTTTCCTTTTTGCCATAAAATTATCCAGAGTTTATGGCAAAGGGAGAAATATCCTCCTCTATTGAAATGAAGCTGCCAGTGAAAAGGGAGGGGCATAGAGATGCCAGGGATTTAAATGCACATAAGTATATTGAATCCTATTGAGAAAGCACTCAATTATTTCATTCAATGTGATTTCTCTAGATTCTACATCCCCTCTTGACATATAGTAGGCCTCAATATATTTACAGAATAAAATAAATTAGTAATTGAATTAATGAGTCAAGTTAAGGGCTCATGCCTGTCTGTAGCTGTCCTCAAAGGGTTCAGGGAAATGAGGCAAAATAAAGACTGAGTCATTGGAGAGAGGAGGTCCTCTGCTTGACTGATAAGAATTGCAAAGACGGAGGCAGGAGAGGTTCTGAGCTATCCTAGTGGGTTGAATTCCCTTGCTGCAGTCTGCAACTCTTGTCTCCTTCCTCTGCCTCCCTCCCTGATTTTCTTCCTCCCCAATGTGCCATAGACCCATCAGCTGCACTCTATTTCAAACCATACTCATTTTCCAGATTCTTTCTCCCAAACTAATTGTGCTTGTCCTCAGTTGCTGCCTAGTTGTCCAATTGAGAGATCTGAGTCACTGGCGTCCTTAAAACTGCTCCACTGAAATGGAAAAATCCAATTTGACCTTCATTACCAGCACTGAGACTCCATTTGCTGGGTATTTACCAAGGGCCAAGCACTGGTCTAGATGACCAGTGTGAGAGATCCCATCTAATCTTCACAATAACTCCATAAGGTGGATATAATCTTTATATTATAGTGAATAAATATGAGTTCAGAAAGGTTAAGTGAGTTTCTCAAGGTCACAGAGCTGGATCAGAGGATTTGCACCTCTGATTCAGTTCAGTTCATTTGCTCAGTCATGTCCAACTCTTTGCGACCTCATGGACTGCAGCATGCCAGGCCTCCCTGTCCATCATCAATTCCCGGAGTTTACTCAAACTCACGTCCATTGAGGCGAATGATGCCATCCAACTATTTCATTCTTTGTTGTCTCATTCTCCTGTCTCCAAACTTTACCGATATCAGGTCTCTTCAAATGAGTCAGTTCTTCACATAAGGTGGCCAAAGTATTGGAGTTTCAGCTTCATCATCAGGCCTTCCAATGAATATTCAGGAATGACTGCCTTTAGGAAGGACTGGTTGGATCTCCTTGCTGTTCAAGGGACCCTCAAGAGTCTTCTCCATCTCCGCAGTTCAAAAACATAAATTTTTTGGTGCTCAGCTTTCTTTATAGTCCAATTCTCATATCCACACATGACTACTGGCAAAACCATAGCTTTGACTACATGGACTTTGTTAGCAAAGTAATGTCTCTGCTTTTTAATGTGCTGTCTAGGTTGGTCTTAACTTTTCTTCCAAGGAGCAAGCATCTTTTAATTTTACAGCTGTAATCAACATCTGCAGTGATTTTGGAGCCCCCCAAAATAAAGTCTGTCACTGTTTCCATTGTTTCCTTATCTGTTTGCCATGAAGTGATGGGACCAGATGCCATGATCTTAGTTTTCTGAATGTTAAGTTTTAAACCAACTTTTTCACTCTCCTCTTTCACTTTCATCAAGAGGTTCTTTAGTTGTTCTTCACTTTCTGCCATAAGGGTGGTGTCATCTTCATATCTGAGATTATTGATATTTCTTCCAGCAATCGTTTCCAGTTTGTGCTTCATCCAGCCCAGCATTTCTCATGATGTACTTTGAATATAAGTTAAATAAACAGGGTGACAATACAGCCTTGACATACTCTTTTCCTGATTTGGAACCAGTCTGTTGTTCCATGTCCAGTTCTAACTATTTCTTCCTGACCTGCATACAGATTTCTTAAGAGGCAGGTAAGATGATCTTAAAGAGATAGAAATCATCTCTTTTTTTAAAAAATTTTATTTTATTAGTTGGAGGCTAATTACTTCACAACATTTCAGTGGGTTTTGTCATACATTGACATGAATCAGCCATAGAGTTACACGTATTCCCCATCCCGATCCCCCCTCCCACCTCCCTCTCCACCCGACTCCTCTGGGTCCTCCCAGTGCACCAGGCCCGAGCACTTGTCTCATGCATCTCACCTGGGCTAGTGATCTGTTTCACCACAGATAATATACATGCTGTTCTTTTGAAACATTCCACCCTCACCTTCTCCCACAGAGTTCAAAAGTCTGTTCTGTACTTCTGTGTCTCTTTTTCTGTTTTGCATATAGGGTTATCGTTATATATATGTGTTAATAAGCTGTAATGTTCTTTATCTTTCTGGCTTACTTCACTCTGTATAATGGGCTCCAGTTTCATCCATCTCATTAGAACTGATTCAAATGAATTCTTTTTAACGGCTGAGTAATATTCCATGGTGTATATGTACCACAGCTTCCTTATCCATTCATCTGCTGATGGGCATCTAGGTTGCTTCCATGTCCTGGCTATTATAAACAGTGCTGCAATGAACATTGGGGTGCACGTGTCTCTTTCAGATCTGGTTTCCTCGGTGTGTATGCCCAGGAGTGGGATTGCTGGGTCATATGGCAGTTCTATTTCCAGTTTTTTAAGAAATCTCCACACTGTTTTCCATAGTGGCTGTACTAGTTTGCATTCCCACCAACAGTGTAAGAGGGTTCCCTTTTCTCCACACCCTCTCCAGCATTTATTGCTTGTAGACTTTTGGATAGCAGCCATCCTGACTGGCGTGTAATGGTACCTCTTTGTGGTTTTGATTTGCATTTCTCTAATAATCAGTGATGTTGAGCATCTTTTCATGTGTTTGTTAGCCATCTGTATGTCTTCTTTGGAGAAATGTCTGTTTAGTTCTTTGGCCCATTTTTTGGTTGGGTCATTTATTTTTTTGGAATTGAGCTTCAGGTGTTGCTTGTATATTTTTGAGATTAATCCTTTGTCTGTTTCCTCATTTGCTATTATTTTCTCCCAATCTGAGGGCTGTCTTTTCACCTTACTTACAGTTTCCTTTGTAGTGCAGAAGCTTTTAAATTTCATTAGGTCCCATTTGTTTATTTTTGCTTTTATTTCCAATATTCTGGGAGGTGGGTCATAGAGGATCTTGCTGAGATTTATGTCGGAGAGTGTTTTGCCTATGTTCTCCTCTAAGAGTTTTATAGTTTCTGGTCTTACATTTAGATCTTTAATCCATTTATGATTAAAACTCTCCAGAAAGCAGGAATAGAAGGATCATACCTCAACATAATAAAAGCTATATATGACAAACCCACAGCAAGCATCACCCTCAATGGTGAAAAATTGAAAGCATTTCCCCTGAAATCAGGAACAAGACAAGGGTGCCCACTCTCACCACTGCTATTCAACATAGTGTTGGAAGTTTTGGCCACAGCAATCAGAGCAGAAAAAGAAGTAAAAGGAATCCAGATATGAAAAGAAGAAGTGAAACTCTTGCTGTTTGCAGATGACATGATCCTCTACATAGAAAACCCTAAAGACTCTTCCAGAAAATTACTAGAGCTAATCAATGAATATAGTAAAGTTGCAGGATATAAAATTAACACACAGAAATCCCTTGCATTCCTATATACTAACAATGAAAAAACAGAAAGAAAATTAAGGAAACAATACCATTCACCATTGCAACAAAAAGAATAAAATACTTAGGAGTATATCTACCTAAAGAAACAAAAGACCTATACATAGAAAACTATAAAACACTGATGAAAGAAATCAAAGAGGACACAAACAGATGGAGAAACATACCGTGTTCATGGATTGGAAGAATCAATATTGTCAAAATGGCTATTCTACCCAAAGCAATCTATAGATTCAATGCAATCCCTATCAAGCTACCAACGGTATTTTTCACAGAACTAGAACAAATAATTTCACAATTTGTATGGAAATACAAAAAACCTCGAATAGCCAAAGTAATCTTGAGAAAGAAGAATGGAACTGGAGGAATCAACCTGCATGACTTCAGACTGTACAGACTTCAGACTCTACAAAGGCACAAAGACAGAAATATAGATCAATGGAACAGAATAGAAAGCCCAGAGATAAATCCACGAACCTATGGACACCTTATCTTTGACAAAGGAGGCAAGGATATACAATGGAAAAAAGACAACCTCTTTAACAAGTGGTGCTGGGAAAACTGGTCAACCACTTGTAAAAGAATGAAACTAGAACACTTTCTAACACCATACACGGAAATCATCTCTTTAAGAATTTTCCACAGTTTGTTGTGATTCACACAGTCAAAGGCTTTGGCATAGTCAATAAAGCAGAAGTAGATTTTTTTGGATCTCTTTTGCTTTTTTGATGATCCAGTGGATGTTGGCAATTTGATCTCTGGTTCCTCTGCCATTTCTAAATCCAGCTTCAACATCTGGAAGTTCATGATTCATGTACTGTTGAAACCTGGCTTGGAGAATTTTGAGCATTACTCATCTCATTACTAGTGTGTGGTAGTTTGAGCATTCTTTGGCATTGCCTTTCTTTGGGATTGGAATGAAAACTGACCTGTCCTGGTCCTGTGGCCACTGCTGAGTTTTCCAAATTTGCTGGCATATTGAGTGCAGCACTTTCACAGCATCATCTTTTAGGATTTGAAATAGCTCAGCTGGAATTCCATCACCTCCACTAGCTTTGTTTGTAGTGATTCTTCCCAAGGCCCACTTGACTTTGCATTTCAGAATGTCTGGCTCTAGGTTAGTGATCACATCATTGTAATTATCTGGGTCACAAACATCTTTTTTGTACAGTTCTTGTGTGTATTCTTGCTACCTCTTCTTAATATCATCTGCTTCTGTTAGGTTCATACCATTTCTGTCCTTTATTGTGCCCATCATTGCATGAAATATTCCCTTGGTATCTCTAATTTTCTTGAAGAGATCTCTAGTATTTTCCATTCTATTGTTTTCCTCTATTTCTTTGCATTGACCACTGAGGAAGGATTTCTTATCTCTCTTTGTTATTCTTTGGAACTCTGCATTCAAATGGGCATATCTTTTCTTTTCTCCATTGCCTTTCACTTCTCTTTTCATAGCTGTTTGTAAAGCCTCCTCAGGCAACCATTTTGCCTTTTTGCATTTCTTTTTCTTGGTGATGGTCTTGATTCCTGCCTCCTGTACAATGTCATGAACCTCCGTCCATAGTTCTTCAGGCACTCTATCAGATCTAATCACTTGAATCTATTTCTCACTTTCACTGTGTAATGTAAGGGATTTGATTTAAGCCATACCTGAATGGTCTAGGGGTTTCCCTTACTTTCTTTAAGTCTGAATTTGGCAATAAGGAGTTCATGATCTGTGCCACAGTCAGCTTCTGGTCTTGTTTTTGCTGACTGTATAAAGCTGACCGTTGCAAAGAATATAATCAATCTGATTTCAGTATTGACCATCTGGTGATGTCCATGTGTAGAGTCTTCTCTTGTTTTGTTGGAAGAGGGTGTTTGCTATGACCAGTGCATTCTCTTGGCAAAACTCTATCAGGCTTTGCCCTGCTTCATTCTGTACTCCAAGGCCAAATTTGCCTGTTACTCCAGGTATTTCTTGACTTCTTACTTTTGCAATCCTGTCCCTTATCATGAAAAGGATATTTTTTGGGGTGTTAGTTCTAGAAGATCTTGTAGGTCTTCATAGAACAGTTCAACTTCAGGTTCTTCAGCATTACTGGTCAGGGCATTGACTTGGATTACTGTGATATTGAATGGTTTGCCTTGGAAACGAACAGAGATCATTCTGCTGTTTTTAAGATTGCATCCAAGTGTTGCATTTCAGACTCTTTTGTTGACTATGATTGCCTGGGGATAATGGTGACCTCCTTCAAAAGGTCCCATGGAAGCACTGGTACACTCAGCGTCCCCAACCCTGCGGCAGGCCACTGCTGACCCACACTTCTGCCGCAGACTCCTGGACACTCACGGGCAAGTCTGGGTCAGTCTCTCGTGGGGTCACTGCTCCTTTCCGCTGGGTCCTCATGCATGCAAGGTTCTCTTCATACTCTCCAATGTGCACCTCATTAGCGGGATTTTAAAACTCTTGCCTTTTCCATACTGTCAGATTATTTCCTGGTCAGATGTTACCTTCTCCACTGTCTCCATTCTAACACCATTTACTCATTTCTGCTCCCCCAAAACTGGCACATCTCTCTAGGCTAGCTCTTATCACATGAGGTTATTCGGAATTATTCGTCTGCCCACCTATGACCTGCTGGGAAGTGTCTTATTCTCCCCTCTATTCCACATTCTCAGTTCGGTGTCAGGTCTACATAACACCTACTCCATGAATATTTTTAGAAATTAATTAAATTCCTACGTTTCTAATTATCAAATATGTTATCTTTTGTAGAGTGGAGTAGATAGTTACATAAATTGTGAATGAGAAGGAAATCCCCCTCTCTGTTCATTCTTTTCTGTAAGAACAAACCTTTTTGGTCCCCAACCAGTCCATTGTTCTCTCTAGGCTGTTGCTGTTGTTCAGTCACTAAGGTGTGTCCAGTTCTTTGCAACCCCATGAACTGCAGCCTGCCAGGTCTCCCTATCCTTCAGTGTTTCCCTGAGTTTGCGCAAACTCATGCCTATTGAGTCAGCAATGCCATCCAACTATCTCATTCTCACCCCTTTCTCCTCCTGCCCTCAATCTTTCCCAGAATCAGGGTCTTTTCTAGTGAGTTGTCTCTTCACATTACATCACCAAAGTATTGGAAGTTCAGCTTCAGCATCAGTCCTTTCAGTGAATATCCAGGGTTGATTTCCTCTAAGTTTGACTGATTTACCTCCTCGCTGTCCAAGGGACTCTGAAGAGTCTTCTCCAGATACATCTGCCATAAGATAAGGGCAGGAGAATTACCCCCATGCCCCACTAGTTCGAGGGCCCCAAACTCTCAAGGTCTTGCTGCTTTTGAAAGGATTGACCTGCCATGGGATTCATACTGAGTCCAGCTATGCAGGTCTCAGTCAGAGACTCCTTTCCTTCTAGAAGTCTGAAGCAGCTTCAGCCTGTTTTCTTAGTGCATTTTCTAGATCTTGTGGCCACAAGATGTTCTCTGAAAAACCAAGCAAATGGACAACAAAAACAAAGAAAACAGTAACCTCTGGCTTCCTTATGTAAAACATCCTTGTATTTTCCTGTCCTTCAACATCAAAGCTAAATTTCTCTTCGGCCATTTCATTCTGTCTTTCATAGTTCATGCTTGGGCACCAAACAGACTCAAGAAAAGACTTCTAAAAATTTCCTGCTGTTCCGAAGAGGGAGAAAATAGCAGGAGAAACCCGACTTCCTGAAGAGGGAAGGGGAGGCAGCCATCTTGACTGCCAACTCATTCCAACATCCAAGCAATGCCTTTATTTACTTGGCAAACCACAAACCAGCAATGACCCAAGACAAGAAGTGAAGTGGTTTTTATTCTTGCCTGCATTTTTTGACTACGTGAGGGAAATGACAAAAATCTTTATCTTGCTCTCCAAAGAACCAGTCTTGGCCCAGCAAAAAGAAGACCTGCTCTGTTGTGTCCTGCGATGAGAATATTTCTAGGATGTTTCAAAGAATTGATCATGGGCCCAGAGCCTTAGGAAATGTATTAGGTGACACAATTTGGGAAAAATAGGTGTTTCGGTGAAGAAAGTAAAGCAGGACTTATTTCTTTTTTTTTTCTTTATATATATATTTATACTTATATACGTTTTATTGAAGTCTAGTTGACTTACAATGTTTCAAGTGCACAGCAAGGTGATTCAGTTATACATACACACATATATTATTTTTGAAATTATTTTCCACTGTAAGTTACTACAAGATATTGACTATAGTCCTCTGAAGCAGGACTTACTTCTGATTATCTTAACCTTAGTTTTTCAGGCTCACCTCTGTCCTTACCCCCTAAACTTCAGCAGTTTAGGAATATGAGTGCAATGACTTCTGAAACTACCTACCTGCAGTTAGGACAAACTTCACAGCCTGCCTTTAATTTAGACATCAGTCACAGGACCTTTCAATTCCCAGGTCCCCTTGTTTCTGACTCGCTGGCACAACTCAAGAGTTCTTACTACTTCTTCTGCTGTGGTAACTCACTAGAATGACTTGCAGGACTCAGGAAAAGTCTAGACTTAGAATGGCATTGTTGTCATAGCCAAAGGATACAGAGACAAACCTAAGGTGAGGTCTGGGAGGACCCCAGCTTCTGTTGGGTGAGGATGTATACGCTCTAATGCACTGTGGACTATTACAATGAGGGGAGCTCCCTGGAGCGTAGGGGGATTTAATGACATGAGTATGATTGACCAATGATGCTGAGCTGAAGCTCCAATACTCAGGTCACCTGATACAAAGAGCTGATTCATTGGAAAAGACCCTGATGCTAAGATTGAGGGCAAGAGGAGAAGGGGATGACAGAGGTCGAGCTAGTTGGATGGCATCACTGACTCAATGGACACAAGTTTGAGCAAACTCCAGGAGATAGTGATGGACAGGGAAGGTGATGGTGAAGGACTGGTGTGCAGCACTTCATGGTGTCACAAAGAGTCAGACATGACTGAGCGACTGAATAACAACAAATGATTGATTGGTTCATGGTCATGTACTTGAATTCAGTTTCCAATTGCACTATCCTTCTAGAGGTGAGGCTGATATCATATAATACAAAGCCTCAACTCTCTAATCACATTGTTGGTCTTTCTCATATGATGGACCCCTATCCTCAGGCATCTCATTAGCATAAACTATGTAAGGGCCTACCAGGAGTGACTTTATTAGCATAAACTATCAGATGAACAGGTGTGATCAAAGGTACCTACAGGAATAGAAAAGACATTCCCAGGACTCAAGAAAGTCTGAGAATTTAGAGGCTGTCTCCCATAACTGAGGACAAAGATAGCTAAATACTTTATTACACAACAAGGAAGTCTGGATTTGGGCTTAAATATGACTTAAGCAGTCCTCCCTGATCTTTTTGGCACCAGGGACTGGTTTTGTGGAAGACAATTTTTCCACAGACTGGGGCAGTGGGGATGGTTTTGAGATAATTTCAGTGCATTACATTTATTTTGCATTTTATTTCTATCATTATTATATCACCTCTACCTCAGATAATCAGGCATTAGATTCTGGAGGATGGGGACATCAATGGATTTCACCTTTTTATCTCTTCTGTACCTTAGACCAAATCATCTTAACTGATTTAGGGTGCTGCCAACTCAGCATGGGATTCTGAGAGTTCAAACACCTGAATCTCCTCCTGGATCCTCCATCTCACTGTGTAATCTTGGAAAAGACTTCTAACTGGCTGAGCCTCAGTGTCCCTAACTGCAAGTGAAAATGTTAGACTGCAATATCTCCATGGACTACTAATACATCAAACTGATGCTGCTGTGGCTAAGCCACTAAGGCTCTCTGAGACTCAATCTCCTTATCTTTAAAATAAAAGGGTTGGATTAAATGATTTCTAAGGTCTCTTGCTGAGCCAATAATCATGATTTTTTACCTTGAGACCCCCTCAGTGTGTAAGGGAAAGATGACTCATTGCTATTCCACACGGTGATAGCATTTTCGAGTTTATTGTTCTCTCCTCTCCAGGAATAAGATGTTGGCTGGCTCCTACCTTATCAGCAGCCCCTCTCACAGATGCATGAGAGGATGCCAAAGATTTTTTAGTTCCGGAGAAATGAAAGAAACAGAAGGTAGGAAACAGGAATAAATTTAAAGTCTGTGCCAAAGAAGACTGGGTAATGGACCAGCCAAGAAGGCATGGCTAAAAGGAGATTTTCTCCTCTAGATAGATCTTAATTTTGCTTTAAATACTGTGTTGCAACATATAGGAAACCATTTACAGGAAAAGGACCTCAGTTCCAAAACGTGGGCATTTTCTAACTGTCAGGCAAATGTTTTTTTCTGGAGGCCTATAAATATTTTGTATATAAAAATATGAAGTAAATAAATATTGCATGATAGTGCTACTAATATTCCCTGAAGCAAAAACAAAAAGTGTCCCTTTGCAGTGTTTAAGACTCCCCTGCTCTGCATTTTTGCTATTAAAGTTGGCAAAAACAAAACAACAACAATAACCAAAAAAGCAAACATTTACTTCCTAGTGTCTGACTCCCTGAACCAGAAACTTATAAATTTTTTTGATAATATACCTCCAAAATTGGTATAAAGTTCCAGCACATCCCCCAAACATATCTCATTTATTTTTAAATCACCCATATGTCATATTTTATCAAAATATATCTATTTTACACAAAACAATAGAAAGAAAAGACAGCTAAGTTAAAAATGAATTTATTTTCAATAATTTCATTTGATATGATAAAAAAATCTCATTTCTTTCACTAAAACATCTCAATATTAAAAATATTTTAGTGAAGACAATATGACTAAATATAATCTATTACTTTTGGAAGTTGCAGTTTATTAAAACGTGATAAGACAGTTTGAAGACCTGCCTCAAAATTCAGTCTGATACTTGATTTTAATGATCATCATAACTGGAAAAATTTTTTTAAATATTTCTTTATTTGGCTGTGTCGGGTCTTAGTTATGGCATGCAGGATCCTTGTTGCATCATACAGGACCTTAAGTTGTGGTACACAGGCTTAGTTGCCCCGCGGGATGCGGGATTTTAGTTCCCCCACCAGAAATCGAACCCAAGTCTCCTGCACTGCAAGGAGGATTCTTAACCACTGGACCACCAGGGAAGTCCCTCTAACCAAAAATTGCAAAACCAAATAGTACAGGGTTCAAATAGAAGAGCTGTGTCATTGGCTGGATTGGTTAAATCATAATAATTATTTTTCAACTATGCAAATGCTTTCGTTCAAATCTGGCTAGTATATTTTATACTCCCTGAGATTCATTAATTTTTCTATAAACAAAATGGAAAGTACTGCATTGCTATATATGTGTGTGTGTCTGTCTCTATATGTATTATGCATGCAAGCATGCTTTCCTGCTAAGTTACTCCAGTCGTGACCGACTCTGACCAACTCATGGCCTGCAGCCTGCCTTGCCAGCTCTCCTCTGTCCATGGAATTC
The DNA here is from genome assembly GCF_963930625.1 of Muntiacus reevesi. NCBI lineage: Eukaryota > Metazoa > Chordata > Mammalia > Artiodactyla > Cervidae > Muntiacus > Muntiacus reevesi. The sequence goes on along the minus strand of NC_089249.1, from coordinate 18,613,120 downwards.
TCCAGGCAAGAATACTGGAGTGGGTTGCCATGCCCTCCTCCAAGGGATCTTCCCAACCCAGGGATCGAACCTGCATCTCTTATGTCTCCTGCATTGGCAGGCAGCTTCTTTACCACCAGCAATACCTAAGAAGGCTGATATATAATACATAAAAAAATATATATATAATATGCATATAATATTTATTATATTTATATTTAATGTCCATGTATTTATAATACACTTCATATTTTTAGGACAGTTTTAGTTTCAAAGCAAAATTGAGTCAACATTAAAGAATCCCCATAGAATCCTGTTCTTAACATGCACTGCCTCCTCCATTAGCAACATCCCATACCACGATCATATATTTATTACAATCAAGGAACCTACTTGATATATTGTATATTTATTACAATCAAGGAACTCATTACTATCACCCAAAGTCTATAGTTAACATTAGAGTTCACACTTGGTGTACCTTCTATGTGTTTTGACAAACTTGTAGCAAGTATCCACCAATAATGTACCATATGAAATACTCTATTTGGCCTAAAAATCCTCTGTGGTCCCCTATTTCTCCCTTTCTCCTAACTTATGGCCACCATTGATCTCTTATGGTTTCCATACTTTTGAGTTTCACATAATGTTATACACTTGGAATAACACAGCATGAAGCCTTTTCAGGTTGGTTTCTTTCACTTAGTAATATGCATTTAAGGTCCTTCCATGGTTTTTTCAGGGCATGACCTTTCATTTCTTTTTAGTGTTGAGTAACATCTCATTGTATGGATGTGCCATATTTTGTTTATCAACTTGCTTACTGAAGGACATTTTGGTTGCTTTCAAGTTTTGACAATTATGAATAAAGCTGCTGCAAATGTTCAAGCTCAGGTTTCTGTTCAGATAAAAGTTTTCAACTCTTTTGGGTAAATACCAAGGAGCACATTGCTGGATTAATAGTTCATGCAGTAATAGAGTTGGACAATTATCAATTACTATTTTGCTTGATATAGATACAGTTGTCTATATACAGAACTATTTGTAGATATTACCTATGAAGTAATTAGTAGATACCTATCTATTTTCTCATTCTGTTGGCTGAGAGCATCTGGAAACAAAGGCACCGCAGTAGCAATGAGACGACCTTGTACCCAGATCTTGGTTTTTAACACCATTTTCTAATAAAGGAATTCATGCTCTTGGAGAAGCAGCTGGTCCTAAGACTGGGGCAGTGAATTTACGAGATGAATCTGCACCTTGCAGTTCCAGAAAATAAGAAAGTTATTATTTTTTTAAAATGTACAATGAAGGGGAATGTCAAAGGGACATGAGAGCCTTTGAAAGAGCTGCCAAAGGAAAAGTGAGAGCAATTTGAGCAACAAAATAAGATGTATTCCATTTGAAATATAAAATAAAAATGTATGAATGCACACTGATGCAATAAGTTATTGAATAGGTAAGTGAAGGAGAGGAGATTCATCTCCCACACAGAGAAACTGCAAATGATGTACCAGATCACCCACCCTCAAGGGTTTGGAGCATCTCTCTTCACTCCTTAAGTGTGGACCCTACATGGTGACTTCCTTCCAAAGAGCAGAGTATGCCAAGAGGGAAAGAGGAGTACAGGTGAGAAGCCTGACAAATGATGCGTTTACTGCATGGTCAAGGTGAACATCTTGAGGCGAGAATTCATGATGCTAGGATGTCATGAGAACGGCATTTTACCTCTCTGGTCTTCCTCCCAAGAACTCATCCCAAGTCAATACGTGAGAAAAACCTCAGAAAACCAATGAAAGAGAGTCAGAAAAACACTGCCAAGGTCATAAAAAATGAAAAAACCAGAGAAATTTTATAGCTAAGAGGAGCCTAGGGAGACATTCAGGTCAGTTTCAGTTCAGTTGCTCAGTCATGTCCAACTCTTTGTGACCCCATGGACTGCAGCACACCAGGACTCCCTGTCCATCATCAGCTTCCAGAGTTTACTCAAACTCATGTCCATTGAGTCGGTAATGTCACCCAACCATTTCATCCTCTGTCATGTCCTTCTCCTCCTGCCCCCAATCCCTCCCATCATCAGGGTCTTTTCCAATGAGTTAGCTCTTCGCATCAGATGACCAAAGTATTGGAGTTTCAGCTTCAACATCAGTCCTTCCAATGACTATTCAGGACTCATTTCCTTTAGGATGGACTGGTTGGATCTCCTTGCAGTCCAAGGGACTGTCCAGAGTCTTCCCCAATGCCACAGTTCAAAAGCATCAGTTCTTCGGCACTCAGCTTTCTTTATAGTCCAAATCTCACATCCATACATGACTACTGGAAAAACCATAGCTTTGACTAGATGGACCTTTGTTGGCAAAGTAATGTCTCTGCTTTTTAAATGACTTCAATAGTATGAAAAGGGAGACATTACATAAAAATTATGCAAATATAAATATAAAGTGGTGTTCTGGATGAATTCTGGGGCAGAAGAGGCATACTAGGTAAAAACTAAGGAAATCTGAAGTAGTGCATTTATTTAGTTAATGATAATGGATCCATATTAATTCATTAGCTGTGACAAATATACCTTAGCAACATAAGATGCTGATTCATTTGAAAAGACCCTGGTTCTGGGAAAGATTCAAAGTGGAAGGAGAATGGGATGACAGAGGATGAGATGGTTGGATGGCATCACCGACTGGATGGACATGAGTTTGAGCAAGCTTCGGGAGTTGGTGATGGACAGGGAAGCCTGGTGTGCTGCAGTCCATGGAGTCACAAAGAGTCAGACATGACTGGGCAACTGAACTTGAACATAAGATGCTAATAAAAAGGGTAAGTGGCTGTGGGGCATTAGTGAATTTTATACTATCTTCTTAATTTTCCTGTAAACCCAAAATAATTCTGAAACTAAAAATTTATTTAAAATTTTAATTGATATTGACAAATTACTCCATTAAAATGCTCAGTACATACTTCCACTATCAATGTGTGAAAGTCTCTGCTTCTCTGTACTGTTGGTAACAGTGAATATTATCAATCCTTCTAATATTTGTACACTTGAAAGGTGACAAATGATATCTCACAGTTTAAATTTGCATTTTTAAATTACAAATGAGATTTAGCAACCCTCTTCTCATTGATTGGTCATTTATTTCTTTTTCTACAGCTGTACATTGTTATCCTTTGCTCGTTTTTCAAACTGGTTGCTGGTCTTTTTCCAACTGGTCGCTGGCCTTTTTCCTGTGTAGAGCTCTTGGTGTGGTTACAAAAATAATCATTTTGTTTTATAGGTTTGCAAAACTTTTTTGCACATTGTTTTCTGTTCACATCCTTTCATTTTTTAAAAATATGCAAAAATTTAACACTTTTGATAATCAAATCTCTCTTCATTTACAATTTCAGAGTTTTATCACACTTCTATTTTATTCTCAAATAAAGTTCCCAGCGGCTTGATTATTGTAAACGGGTCCCTTCAAAGCTTGCTCCTAATTATTTTAGGTGTTCTTTTTAATTTTTTTGGCCAGGCCATGTGTCATGTGGGATCTTAGTTCCTTGTCCAGGGATTGAATCTGAGCCCCCTACGGTGGAAGTGGAGCATCTTAACCACTGGACCACCAGGGGAGTCCCTAGGTGTTCCCGAAAGGATGTCTCACATGGGTTCGCAGTCCACTATCATTTCAAATCCATCTTGGGCTTTGCTTTTGTTCTTTCACTGCCGTGCTACTTGTTTTCTGAAAACCACATGGAGACAGATGCTTATATCAACCCTGGAGACTCTAATCCCCAAACCGAGAGCGTTATCCTTCCACCATGTAAGTTTCCAGTCCTCAGGATGTCAGAACAGGTCAGTTCGATGCAATGGTATAAACATCTTCCTTTTGGAAGGATGTTTGTTTTCGAACTTGGTTCGAAATATCCTTTGCTGATTTCTCTGACTTCCAGGTGATTAAATGCCAGATTAAGTGCAGGACCCGGACCTTGATCTCCTCTCTAGCAGCAATCATTTATTGGATGATCTCAGTTCATTTCCCTGCTCTAGCTAATGCTTCCCAGTGGCATATATTCCCAGCTATAATTCTACTCTGATCCTCCGACTCTCTCCTCTCCAGACTCATACACCAAAGCCTGTTCAGCCTTTCCACTTGTTTATTTAATGACCGTTTCAAGGCTAACATGTCCAAAACTGAACTCCTGATCTTTGCTCCAGTCTTCAACACCTGAATAACTGGGAACACTGTCATTCTGACTTCTCAGGCCAAAATCGTTGGAGTCACTCCTTACGCTTCATCCCATATCCAATCTGTCTGGAAATTCAGTCGGCTTTAATTTCAAAGTATATCCATAATCCAAACATTTTCCAAGACTCTTACTGATAAGACCTAGGTCACAGTCACCATCACTCTCTTCTGGAATTTGCTCACACCTCCTAATCCGTCCTCTCACTTCAGGCTTTGTCTGTGTCATCTTTTTTCTATATGGCTACCAGAGGGGTCCTTGTAAAACATGTCAGAATATTTCACTTCTCAGCTTAAAACCCTCAGATGGCTTCCCATATTACTCTAAACCACCAAACCTTGTAAGTGGCCTCGGGCCCTAAAGTATTCTGGCCCCCTCTTATTTCTCTGGTGTGATTACCTTTTTTTTCTCTCTCATCTGCTTTATTTTCCACCTTTTCTTTTATTGCCAGTGGATATGCTATGGCTGTTTATTTGTTTATTGCATAACTTCCCCCACTAGAGTTTAAATTCTGTGTGGAAGAGATGCTTTATTATTTCGTTAGCTATATTATTTCGTTAGCTATATAGCTATATCCTTAGCAGAAAGAACAAGTATTTGTTGAATAAGTGAATACATCCCATTACATGCCTGGCAGCCAAATCTGAAGTAAACACTGAACTCTGGATCTGATTCCATCACTTACGTTTTTTCCTTCTAATCTGTGGCCATGTCTAGGTCCCCTGGTGTCTCAGCAGCCAGCACACTGGACCACTTCATGCTGATTCTGTGTGTCCCCATGGACTGCAGCCCGCCGCAAGGCTCCTCTGTCCGTGTGATTTCTCCAGGCAAGAAGACTGGCGTGGGTGGCCATTCCCTTTACCACGGGATCGTCCTGACCCAGGGGTCAAACCCGGGCCTCCTGCATCACAGGTGGTTTCTTTGCCATTTGAACCACCAGAGAAACCCATCTGGATGAATAGAACTGAATTCCAAGAGTCTTGCAAATTGGAGAGGGTCCAGAAGGAGAGCAGAATAGGGTCTCCAGGAGCAAGTTCAGAGCACGGGGAGCATGAACAAAAGCACAAAGCAGAGAGGGCTCATGAGAAGCTTCGTGTCAGATCTAGAGTCAGTGTGGACGCAGAAGTGAGAGAAGAGGACTCATTTTTCTGGGCCCTTTTCCTGCCATCAGATCTCATTTTTCTCTTTGGGATTCCATTTCCCAGTCACTCTTGGAAAAGGAGTCAGGGTTGTGTGGTGGAAAGAGTCCTGGATTCTTAGAAAGACTTGGGTTAGAATCCTGTTTCTGAGCTGAGAGCCGAATGAACTTGGACACACCGTTTAACCTTTGGGAATGTCACTTTCCTCATCCGTGAAAGGCAGCTGACAATGATTACTACCTCTCTAGTTCGGTATATGCATTAAAGAGAAAAGGTAAAAGAAAGTATCCCATACCCAACATGCACAACGGATTCTCAGAATTGTACATGGAGCCTATCGAGTTGGCAGGAATTGATCAACTTTATTTGTGACTTGGCTTTCTTTATAGCCTCGGCTGATGGAATTTGTCCTGCTTGTCTCTCTTTTAGACTCTTTTCCCATTCCTTCCTTCCTTAAATATCCTCTGGTCTGAGTCTTTGGACCCAAAGGGTTCTTATGTCTCTCTGATTCCTCTACCCAAAAGATGGCAAACTCTTGAGTTTCAGAACAAAGAGAAATAAAAGAGAAGATAGTTAGATATTTTTATCTGGAGAAGTACAGAATTCAGCGCGCTCTCTCTCTCTCTCTCTCACACACACACACACCACACATATTGCCCGTGGTGATGGAAAGGAATGAAAATGGAAAGGAAGCGACTTCCATACCCCTGCCTCTGCACTGCCAGCTACAAAAGCAGAGCTGCTTAACAGAGGCCTGGGAAGCCCCCTAAGTGCATCCGCCCAGCATGGCATCAGCAGGTTCCACCATTAGGAAACAGCAGGGCAGGTGAGGGTTTAGAATAACATGGGCCCCTGGGGTGTGCAGAACTGCCTTGATGAGAATGGACTGGGGCCCCCCGGGAGCTCTGGCTTCTGACCCATGAGAGGGAAAAGGAGGCTTTAAGAATTAGAACTATGCTTGAATTCTGGGAGGAAGAAGTGTCTCCAGCACCGGTGAGAGTTATCCCAGGAGTGACATGCCTAAAAACATTAGAGAAAGTGAGACAGAGTGAAAGCCACCTCCAGAATGTGTGTGTCTGAGCTGCCACTGCCATTTCCTTGGGCTCCCCTCTGAGTTCCAATCCTCCGCAGAGTAATTCTCACCTAGATTCAGGTGAAGTTTTCTTCCCAGCATGATGTCCTCGAAAGACACACCTATTAGGGCCATAAAAGTCTATGTCTGAATTCCATCTTTGCCAGTCACTAGAGGCTGACTTTGGGAAAGTTATATAATATCTCCGAGCCTCATTTTCCTGTCTGTACATTGGAGGTAATGATATTTGTCTCTCAGAATTGTTTGAAGCATCAAATGAGAGAGCATATGTGTAATATGAATATGCTGTTGTCAATCATTTCTCATTTGCATAGACAATTTCCATGTGGCAAAGCCCCTTTCTCTTTCCCAGTTCTCTGAAGCATTTCTGAGGTTAGGGATTTAAGCGTTAACCCGGAGGAACATGACTTACATTGCTATCACCGGTGTGCCCTGCTGGTTTTATTTCTCCCACTTCTCCCCCATCACTGAGATCTGGCCTCACCTCCTTTTCTCTTCAGTAAGACAACGCGGCCACCATGGATCACTTGGCACAGCTGGTCTTCCAAAACACTGGTCTCTTTGAATTGTCTTGTATTTCTCACCTCTGGTATCAACCAAGGAGACCCGAAGATTCTATCCTTATCAATAAAGGTAACGGAGTATGCAGCAATGCATAATTCTTTGCATTAACACTCTCTTAATCCTTTCTCCATATGGTCATGACAATGCTTTGTTAAAAATTCCAAAGAATCTCACTTCTCTGCTAAAATTCTCAGGTGGCCTCCTGTCTTAAAAAGAGGTACAATGTCTTTAAGATGACCTGCAAGGCTCTCCTTTGTCCTTCTCTCTGTTTTACAAGTTTCTTCTCTAAGCTGATAAGTAGCCAAGAGTGCTAAGGTCTTGCTAGATGGGCGACTCAATAATCTTCTAAGTAACCAGCCTTAGTATTTCTCTTTTGCCTTAAAATGGTTTAGCAACTGACTTTTGTTTATTGTGGAACACTGAAGAAATTAATTTGATTCGTGAGCTCTGCAGTCAGGATCCACACCCTGGGATCTGTGTAACTGCCAGAAACTAAATCCCATTGTGCCCATTTTATTTATAAAATGAAAATCATAAGAGTACCCTATGTAAAATCTCTGGTACAGTGCCTACCACCTAGTAAGTAATAAATAAATAGCAGGTGAATTTGCTGAATTATATGGCAGAATCTAGACTCCTATAATACCAGTAAGACATTTTAAAAATCTTTTTAAAGTTTTTATTGAATTTTGTCACAATATTGCCTCTGTTTTATGCTTTGGTTTTTTGGCCCTGAGGCATGTGAGATCTTAGATTTCTGATCAGGGATTGAACCCATACCTCCTGCATCTGAAGGAAAAGTCTCAACCTTCGGACCGCCAGGGAAGTCACAAGACTCTTTTTATTAGTAATACCATCTAAACCTATCTAACTTTTAGATTCATCTTGTCTGTCTGTGTTTTTGTAATTGCATTGCCTTGGTCTCTGTTTCTATCTGGCAAATACCCACTTAATCTTCAAGACCCATTATAAAAATTGGATCAAGATGGTAGACTGAATTCACTTTTTTTTATATCTTTTGCATAAAAATCTCTTTGAAAGATGGAAAAAGTATTGTAAAAGACAATAAATACTGAATAGCACTGGAAAACATAAGAGAATGTCATCATACACCATAATTCTGATGTATATTTAAAATATAGAAGGCAATCAGAATATCTCTATTTCTGGCTATTTAAGAAAGTTTTTGGAAAGCTCCTGAATGAGACAAAACTACTTGGAAATGATAGATAAAATGTTGCAAACATTCTTTTAAAGGCATAGATGAGCTTCTGAGAAAGAAGGAGAAATCCCCAGGGACCTGAAACAGAGGGAGATGTAATTCAAGTTGTAAGTTATCACCCATGTCGATCACTGTGAGAGCATTTGCCATGGTTTTTAAGCAAGAAGCTTGGGTTTTAGGAGCTGTCACAGAAGAAAACAAGGCCTTTGACTTTTTAAAAGTAGAAGTTGCAGATGAAACTCTGCATAAACATGGAAACTTCAAAAGGTTACACTGTGGGTAAAATAGTGAATCAGAAAAAAATATATCCTGGAACAAAGGAGACCGCAAGGAAAGCACCTGTAACCGCGTGGGCGTGGGGAGGGAAAACGTCTTTCCTGTATATTTACAACCCTAGGCTGTCCATTATGAAGAAATGAGGTTGTGAGACAGCCCAAGCACATCAGGGTCCCTCTCAATAACAAATGAAAATCTCTCAGCAGAGAAACGCCTTCAGTTTAAGCTTCATAGGATTTTGAAAGCTGGAGACCCACTGAAGAACACAGCCAGGTTAAAGAAAGAAAGCATGAGAAAATCGAATCAGAAAGCAAGATTCAGCAGAAAGAATGAATGCCAGAATTAGACGTGCAATCAGCTCAGCGAATAGAGTTATCTGATTCAGACAAATAAGTAGAGAATTAAAAGCGGAATTGAAAATATATGAACTGAGCAATGCACAATAAAAACTACAAAGTAAGATTGGCAAAGAAAACAAATAAATCTCAAAAATAAGATATACTTTCGTTTTGAAAAAGGTAATAGAAAAATTTTGAAGTGGAATAAATATAGGAAGGCTTTCAGAACGTGGCACAAATAGTAAAAGAGCAAGAACAGGTCAGGTATAAACAGTAAATAGAGAAATTGACAGTACATACGGAATCAGATTTCTAGGGAAGAAAGTGAACGGGGAGTGGGGCAATTGTTGAAGATATAATGGGCAAAACTTTTCCATAGTTGATAAGGAATTATGTTTCAGATTTAGAACACAATGGAAACCATTCAGGATAATTTTTTTAAAAATCCACATTTGAACACATTGCTATAATACTGAAGAACACAAAAATAGAGGATATTTGCTGAAGCAAGAAAGAAGGAAAGGCAGAGAAATATAGCTTTCAGTCTCAAATAGTTTCTTATTTTTCAGGAAAAAAAAGTGAGTTTATTACAAAAGTTCCTTACTAATGGATGTCTAAAAGATGTATGTTGGGAAGAAGAAACTCGTGTCCAGAGGAAGGACTTAGATATAAGATGGAGTAGTGAGTAATTTAACAGAGAAATGTGGTAGAGAATTTGAAAAGTATTATCTATATGAAACAGTGATAGCAATAACTAGCTTGGAGGTGTATTAAAGGCAAATTGGAAGTTAAAATATATTGGATAATAATAAAATTGATATGAGTATATTGTAGCAAAATTCTCTTAAGTTTCTTGTATAATCCTATAGGAGATTGTACACTTAAATTTTAATGATTAGCACAAAAAGAATAGAAAACAGTGTGTAACTTTCAAAAAGGAAGAAAAAAACTATTTGGCCAACCAAAAACAAGTCAGGAAAAGAGAAAGATAACTATAAAATAGATAAATAGAAAGCAACAATTTATTTTCAGATATATATGAATATACAATATTTATATACTTTATATACTGTATTTATATGCAAAGTATTTACATTATTGTATATAAGACCATCAAACATATATGTGTGTATATTATATACACATGTAAATAAACAAATGCATTTGTTGTTGTTCAGTCAGTAAGTTGTGTCTGACTCTTTGAGACCCTATGAACTGCAGCATGCCAGGCTTTCCTGTCCTTCAAAATCTCCCTGAGTTTGCCCAAACTCATGTCTATTGCATCAGTGATGCCATCCAACAATCTCATCCTCTGTTGTCCCCTTCTCCTCCTGCCTTCAATCTTTCCCAGCATCAGGGTCTTTTCCAGTGAGTTGGCTGTTCTCATCAGGTGGTCGAAGTATTGGAACTTCAGCTTCAGCATCAATATTTCTGATGAACATTCAGGGTTGATTTCCTTTGGGATTGATTTGGTCTCCTTGCAGTCCAAGGGACTCTCAAGAGTCTTCTCCAGTCCCATAGTTCAAAAGCACCAACCCCATGAACAGTGTGAAAAGAATACTGGAATGGGTTGCCATTTCCTTCTCCAGGGGATCTTCCCAACTCAGGGATCAAACTTGTCAATTCCTACATTGGCAGGCAGACTCTTTACCACTGAGCTAGCAGGGAAGTCCACAATAAATACATAGGATTTTTTATAACTTGATGTGATGGATGAAATTGTGTCTCTTCTCACATTCATATGTTAAAGCCCCCATCCTTTACAACTCAAAATGTGATCTTATTTGGAAATAGGGTCATGTGGGTGTAAATAGTTATGACGAGGTCACAGAGCAGTAAGGTGGACCCCTCTCCAATTATGACTGGTATTCTTAGCAAAGGGTAAAAGTGGACGCAAAAACATTAACACGTGGAGGACACATGTGAAGATTAGGGCAGAGATCAATTGGGGTGATGCTTCTGTAAGCCAAGGACTGCCAAAGTTTGTCATCAGTTAGCCAGAAGCTAGGCAAGAGGCATGGAACAGTCTCTTCCTCACAAACCTCAGAAAGAGCAAAAGCTGCTGACACCTCATCTCAGACTTCTAGCCTCCAGAACTGTGAGGCTATAAATGTCTATGTGTAAGTCATCCAGCTTATGATACCTTTTACAGTACAGTTATGGCAGTCTTAACAAACAAATACACTCAGTTATGTGTGTTTTGCCAGACATGTGTCTTTAGAAGATAAGTACAAACAGAGCTTGAAAGTAAAATAGTTAGAATAAAGATAAATCAGGTAAATTCTGGAAAAAAAGAAACCTGATACATTGTAGTAATGTAAGAATTCAAAAAATAACTTCAGACAAAGCTTTGTGGTAATAAAAAGGATCACACTGTGATGACCAAAAATAAACTGGGAAAATGTGATGATTCTGAAATTGTATGCATATTACATAGCTACATGCACACTGCGTATTTACATATGTGCTGTGCTATTGTGCTAAGTCGAGTCAGTTGTGACCCTATGTACTGTAGCCCACCAGGCTCCTTTGTACATGGGATTCTCCAAGCAACAATACTGGAAGAGATTGCTGTGCCCTCCTCCATGGGAGATCAAACCCTAACGATCATCTTTTATGTCTCCTGCATTGGCAGGAGGGTTCTTTATCACTAGCGCCACCTGGGATACATACATAATTTACAAAAGAAAAAGAAACAATTCAAAACTAAATTGAAAAAGTAGAATTATAGTGAACTACAAGAAGATATCATAACACACCATTCTTTGTTTTTAAAGAAAAAGCAATGGGAAAAAAACTGAGTATATAAAAGAATAGAACACAATTGACATATAATTTGAGCAACATAATTGACAAGTTTAATCTAAGAGTACTGAGAACCCTGACTGCAACTCAAAGAATATGCATTTTTCTTGAGCATATAGTCAACATTTATGAAAATTAGTAACTAGCAGACCATAAGGCTAGGCTCAACAAATTTCCAAAAATGATTATCACAGGCATTACATTTTTTAATGCAGTGCAACTTAAATTTAAAAAAATTTTAAATTAAGTATTTCAGGAAAGAGCAAGCATTAGAACAATGTAAATAAGACATATCACACTTTATGGGATACAGCTGAAGGCACAATTAGAACAAAACTAATATTCTTTTAAAAATTGTGCTAAATCTGAAAATTGATGAAACAGAAATTCACTTAAGAATTTAGAGTAAAATGAAAAGGACTGAACAAAAAATCAAAAATAGAGAAATAACCAGGATGAGAGCATATAACAATAAATAGAAAACAAACTTTAAATGGATAGGAAATGATTGCTAATAGTTTTTTTTAAACCAATGAAATAGATAAACTAATAAAATAGATAGCCTAGCAGGTTTTGTCATACCAAAAAGAGTTAAGGTCTAAGCAAATAATTTGAGAATGGAGTAGAAAAGTGAGATGAGCAAAGAGACACAGAAATACAGAACAGACTTTTGAACTCTGGGGGAGAACGTGAGGGTGGGATGTTTTGAAAGAACAGCATGTATATTATCTATGGTGAAACGGACCACCAGCCCAGGTGGGATACATGAGTCAGGTGCTCGGGCCTGGTGCACTGGGAGGACCCTGAGGAGTCGGGTGGGGAGGGAGGTGGGAGGGGGGATCGGGATGGGGAATACATGTAACTATATGGCTGATTCATGTCAATGTATGACAAAACCCACTGAAATGTTGTAAAGTGATTGGCCTCCAACTAATAAAATAATATTAAAAAAAAAAAAAAAAAAAAAAAAAAAAAAAAGATTCAAAATATAAGTGAAAGAATGCTGTTTTAAAATAGATGATTAAAATTTTATTACATGGGCAATTTCTTAAACACAAAGAAAGCCTAGTTCAGTAAAACCAACAAAAAGGCAAAAATCAAAATAGACTGATATCATTTTAAAAAATTGATTATAAATTTAAAAAAATCATCACGAACAGATTTAAAATCTGTTAAGAAATCTCATAAGAAATCAAATCTCATAAGAAATCAATGAGTGTTAAGACAATACTATAGTTTTACTGTGTAAGGTTAATATGACTTTTATACAAATACCAGACGATGATTTTGTGAAAATAAAATGACAGATCTATCACACTTATGAACTTAGAGGCCAAACATTCTCTAAATATCTTGGCAAATCAAACATTGTGTGAGTTTTTCTCACCACCCCCCACATTCTGTTTCTGTTTCCACAGACTCACAATCATGATAAAGTAGGGTTTACCCCAGAATACACGAACTTAATATTGGACAATCTATTATTGAAATTCACCACATTTAGAGATTATAGAGAAAAATCATGTGATTTTTCTCAATAGGGAAGAAAATACAATTGATAAAGATGAATACTCACAGGGACAAAAATTCTTAGCAATTAAATGAAAAGAAAACTTAATTTCACAAAGAACATCTCTGTAAAATCTTCAGAAAGTGTCATAATTAGTGGGCAAAATATTAGACTCTCATGCCCTGTCAAATCAGAAATATAACAGGGCTGTCTGCTAGTGCTTCTTTTGGGGATCTTGCCAGCCCATAGCATTGCTGCCTTTCCCAAAGGGCATTACTGAGTAAATGGTGTTCCCCAGAGTCCTACAGAACTCATCCTGTATGGCTTTGCAACTGAAGTCTTATTACTAGATAAGAAACAAAAAATATTAGGATTGAAAAGCTTCCTAATTCTTAGATATTATGATTGTGTATCTAGAAAATCCAATAGAATCTATTTTCAAATTATTAAAATTGATAAAAGCCAAGTTGTCAATGCTCTTATTAATTTTAATAATTTGAAGATAGATGCTTTGTATGATTATAAATTGGAACACCAAACACAAAACCTGAAAGAGAAAAATAAAGCATACTGGGTTAGTCTAAAGGAGAACCAAGGACAGGAAAAGTCAACTCTGGGGAGAAGTAATCACTGATGTTAAAACTCATTCTCCCATAGACTCTCCGGAGAAATGCTGAGCTCAGAGTGAACATATACAAAGGTCTAGAGGGAACATGAGGAAATCATCAGACAAATTAATTAAAGGACTAAATTAAAAACAGCTGCTCACATGGAACTTCTCTCCCTCCTCCGTTTTGAACATCTGGTGGCGATGGCTTTTGCCCTTGGGAAAAAGTCTTGAGAAGTGGTATAAAAGCAAAGTGAATAACTTTTCTCTGAAGAGCTCTTAGCAGAAGTGTTGGCATGGAAGAAACAAACATAGAATCTCAGGTAAATCTGTAAGAGTATACGTACAAACAAATAGAATATCACACTTCTGAACATGTTAGCTGCCTTTAAGGTCTTCAACAAAGTAGTTGGAAGTATAGATTTAGCCTGGGAAACTTAATACATTCTGTGTTCAGAGAAATAAGAAATGACACCTAGATGATAAAGCATAAAAACTGTATATAAGCACCTTTCCCTCATTTGTCAGCACTCATAAAATTTTTTTGCAATGTCCAGAATTTAGATTCATTGACAGGTAAACAGAGATACATAGTTGATCAAGAAAAGGGTATACTAGCTTCCACTATTGATCAGTCTAGCCTTAACCTACTGATAGGAGCAGCCAGGAATCATCAAGTATTTGAAAAAACATGCACCTTGAAAGAGGCATCAGATTGAATACTCAGAAAAACTGTCTTCCTTCCACCCCCTCAAAAAACCCCAAATACAACTGAGGCTATAGAGAAAGCACTTCTGAATAAATACAGTTAATATCCTCAGGGAGATTAAAAAACCATCTGCTGTGAAATAGAACCATAATTCTGGAACTTAAAAATAGGATAATTAGAAAAAATATATTAATAGATAAATGACAGAATGTGAATAGCTGAAGATTCAATTAATGAGCTAAAAGACTTAACCAAGTAATTAGCCCAAGAATATAGTGCAATATGATGAAGAGATGAAAAATATGAGAGAAGAGTTAGGAGGTATGAAGAATAGATACAGAACTTCCAATATCTGTCTGTTAATATGTTCAGAAGGGAAAGTAATAGGCAAAGGAGAGTGGTAGGCAGAATAATGCCTCCACAAAGACAAAGAATGGCCTACTCTCCAATCTGCAAATATGTTACATGATACAATAGACTGCATAGTGGTCCCCCCGATATTTCCATGTTCTAATCCTCAGAACCTGTGAATGTTAATTTATCTGGCAAAAAAGAGCCTTTATAGATGTGATTAAGTTAAGTATCTTGAGATGGGGAACTTATCTTGAATTATTTGGGTGGCCCTGCTATACTTTCAGTGATCCTTTTAAGAGGGACATAGAAGGGTCAGAGACAAAGCAGAAAGTGATGCTGAGAGGTAGCAGAGAGTGGAGTGATGGAGCCAGGAGCCAAGAAATGCAAGCAGCCACCAGAAGTTGGAAATGGCAAGGACCACAGACCACTTTGAAGCCTCCAGGAGCCAGGCATACTGACATCTTGATTTTAGTCCTTTAAGATTCATTTTAGACTTTTGAAATCCAGAACTGTGAGAAGTTATACAGAATTAAATGTAAAACCTAAAATGGTAACATTTCTGGAAGAAAACATTGGAAAAAGTATTCATGATATTGGGTGAGGAAAAGATTTCTTTGATACAGATGGAAATCGTGACCCACAAAGCAAAATATTGATCAATTGAATTTTATTAAAATTAAGAAGTTCTGCTCCTTAAAAGATAAGAGTTAAAACTCTGTCCATAGGATATTCCAGGCAAGAGTACTAGAGTGGATTGCCATTTCCTTCTCCAGGGGATCTTCCCCACTCAGGGATCAAGTGGATCTCCTGCATTGCAGGCAGATTCTTTACCAACTGAGTCACCAGGGAAGTCTGTTAGAACAAAGGAAAAACAAATGACTGACCAGAAGTAATAATAAATATTAACAAATTACATATCTGATCAGAGACTTGTATTTGTAACATATAAATAACTCAATATTCATTAATAATGATAAAATAGCTCAATAAAAGAGCAAATGGTTTAGTAGACATTCTATCAAAAATATATAGGGATAGCGAATAAGCACATAAAATAGTGTGGTCGTGTGAGAGTTGTACCATAAAGAAAGCTGAGCACCAAAGAATTGATGCTTTTGAATTATGGTGCTGGAGAAGACTCTTGAGAGTCCCTTAGACAGCAAGTAGATAAGCCAGTCAATCCAAAATGAAATCAACCCTGAATAATCTTTGGAAGGACTGATGCTGAAACTGAAGCTCCAATACTTAAGCCACCTGATGTAAAGAGCTGACTCATTAGAAAAGACCGTGATGCTGGGAAGGACTGAGGGCAGTAGGAGAAGGCGACGACAGAGGATGAGGTGGTTGGATGGCATCACCCACTCAATGAACATGAGTTTGAGCAAACTCCAGGAGATACTAAAAGACATGAAAGCCTGGTGTGCTTCAGTCCATGGGGTCACAAAGAGTCAGACATGGCTTAACGACTAAACAACAACAAATCAGAAAAAATCAGTGGCCATAAAGGAAATGCAAATTAAGATACACCTTAAGACGCCACTACATATGTATCAGAATGTCTGTAATCAAGAAGACTGATGGCACCAAGTAATTGTAAGGTTTTGAAGCAACTCAAAATTTCTTGCACAAGGCAGACTGCCCTGGTGATCCAGTAGTTAAAACCTCACCTTCCAATGCAGGGAGTACAGGTTCAATCCCTGGTTGCACAGCTAAGATTCCACATGCTTCATGCCAAAATATCAAAACATGAAACAGAAGCAATACTGTAATAAATCCAATGAAGCCTTTCAAGAAATGGTCCACATCATTTTTTATTTTAATTCCATAACGCTACTGGTGTCACTGTAAAATGGCATAACCACTTTGGAAAAAAGTTTAACAATTTCTCAAAATCTTTATGCACACTCTCCACTGTAATGGGACATTCCATTTCTGGGCATTTACCCAATATAAATGAAAGTGTATGCCCACATAAAGACTTACACACTAATGTTCATAGCAGCTTTCTTTTGTAATGGTCTCAAATTGGAAATAACCCAAATGTCCATCAACAGGTAAATGGGTAAACAAATTGTTTATCTTTTCAAATGACTACTATTATACTTAATAACAAGGACTGAGCTATTTAGACATGCAACAACACCAATAAATTTAAAAATACTTATGAGAGTTAAAAACAAACCAAACAAAACGGGGTATATGCAGTTGATTTTATTTATATCAAACCTCTAGAAAATGTATACTAATGAATAAGGCATAATAAAGATTAGTGGTTGCTTGGGGGTAGGGTGACAGGCAGAGAGGTCAAAGAGGGAGTGATGGCAGAGGCCATTAGTAAACCTCTGGAGATGATTTATATGCTTGTTTTCTTGATTTTTGTGATAGATTCATTGGTATACACATAGGTCAAAGCTTATGAAAATTTACACTTTAAATACATTCAAAGTCTACTGGATCAAAGCTGTTTACATAAAAACTTTAAAAAACGATAATATGAACAATGGAGCACATGTGTCCTTTACATTTGTGGTTTTCTCAGGGTGTGTGCATAGCAGTGGGAATGCTAGGTCATATGGCAGATTTGCTCCTGATTTTTAAGGAATCTCTGCACTATTCTCCATCATGGCTGTATCAGTTTACATCCCACTAAGAGTGTAGCAGTGGTCCCGTTTTCACATCCTCTCCAGCGTTTATTGTAGATTTTTTCATGATGGCCATTCTGACTGGTGTGAGGTGATACCTCATTGTAGTTTTGATTTGCATCTCTCTAATAAAAAGCAATGTTAAACATCTTTTCATGGGTTTATTGGCCATCACTTGTGGACACAGCAGGTAAAGAGGGTGGGATGAATAGAGAAAGTAGCACTGACATATATACATAATCATGTGTAAAGTAGAGAGCCAGTGGGAAGCTGCTATAAAACACAGGGATTCCAGCCTGGTGTGCTGTGATGACCTAGAGGGGTGGGATGGGGGGATGCAGTGAGGGATATATATATATATATACACACATACATGAATAATCTGACTGATTTGCATTGTTTTATGGCAGAAAGCAACACAACATTGTAAAGCAATTTTCCTCTAATTAAAAAAGGAAAGAAAAAAATGATAGTATAAACTATAACTTATTGAATAAAATTTGAATAATTTAAAATCAATAGCAAATGAACAGTAAATCTAAATGTGATAGATAGAACAATACAGATTCCAGAAGATAACCTAGGAGATACATTCATGATGCTGAGACAGGCTGAGTTTTGTTAAAGTAGATACAAAGAAACTAGCCACGTTAAAGGAAAAAATTGGTTAATTTGATCAAGCTAAAATGAAAACTTCTGTTAATTAGACAGTATTTTTTTAAAAGTAAAAAGGCAAGGCACAGAGTAAGGATAGATAGGTAGGTGATAGATGACAGAGTATACTCTGAACAATTTTATTTAAATAACATAAAAAAGGGCAAAACTAATCTGTGTATATATAAGCGAAACTACAGTTGTCTTGATTAGGGGGTGAGTCGTGAGAGTTTGTGATGCATGAAGGTTTCTTGGGTATTGGTGATACTTTGTTTAATCTGGGTATAGTTACAAGGGTGTTTTCACAATGACAAATTCAATTAATTTATGATATGAACACTTTTCTGTGTGTATGTTATCCTTCAAATTTATTATGTAGAAGAATAAATTAAAGAATAAAAACTTATTATGATAATGAATACTTTTGAGTTGTTTTACATAAAATAAATGCTATTAAAATTGCATAGAAAGGAAAGAAGAATATATGCCTTTGTTCACTTATAAATGAATTTAAGTTCAAAAAAGAATAAATGAGGAAAACCTTTACTAATGAGATTATGCCTCTTTTCATTCATAGGTTTAATAAACATTGCCACAGACTCTTTTGTAAGGTGCTTTCAAAATATCTTGCCCATTATAAAAAATTGTGCTATTTATCTTTTCCTTAGTACTGTGTAAAAGTCATTTATATATTTAGGATATAAGTTTTTACTTAGATCTCTCTCTGTTTTTCTGTCTATCGTCTGTTTATCTATGCCTTGCCTTTTTACTTTGTAAAATATTGTCTTTTAATTAACAGAAGTCTTTATTTTAAAACAATGGTGAGAAACAATATCAGGAGAGGGAATTTTTGAGGTTTTGAAAAAATTTAAATTAAAAAAAAATCTGAGGCTTGCACAAGAAAATATAAATGGGAGGAAGAAAAGGAAGGTAGGAGAGTTGAGGGGGTGGAGAAAGAGCCTTTAAAAACCAGAGCCAGAGAAAAGATGGTTGTCCATCCTGAAGATGATCAAGGTTTCGGGTCAACAAATCAAGGATGCCCAGATGGTGCCTCTGGGTTCCCTTGTCTCTCAGCATCTGCTTTTTGTTTCCGGGTCTTGAGATGGGTGCTGTAACTTAGGACTTTGTGTTCGACAGTCATGGTCGAAGAAGAGGAAAAAAGACGAAGGATCTAAACTGTGTCCCTTTTAAATACTTTCCTAGAGCCAAGTCCATGATATGGGTTTGTATCTCTTTGGCTAGAGCCCTGTCACGTGACCACTCCTGGCTGCATGATAACCTCGCAGGTGGGGATTCTGGCTAGAAGTGTGTCTGTCACTCAGCAGGCTGGCTGTCACTGCACTGATTTGATCAAATTGGTAGGCTTGGTCCCTTGTCCTGTCTTTTTGGACTGGAATGAATTCTTCTTAAACCCTTCTAAGGTCCCTATAGCCTTAAAATAAGCTTAATCTCCTATTTATGACATGATCGGGGTCCTGTCTATATCTTTGTCTTCATCAAGTAGTCCTCTGATTGGCACATAAAACTCCTCTCCTGAATAATTTACTATTTTCTCTGCATGCTAGGCTATTTCACCCCTTGTCGTATGCAGTTTCTTCTGCCTGAAGTCCTCCTGGACCTCAGCACAGAGTGTATTTGGCACGCATCCTCCGGGTTCCTACATCACTGGTGCACTTCCTCCCAGAGCAGCAATCAATCTTTATCACAATAATCTGCCAATTTGTTTTATGCATTTGCACGTGCTCAGTCACTTCAGTCGTGTTTGACTCTATGCGACCCCATGGACTGTAACCTGCCAGACTCCTCAGTCCATGGGGTTCTCCAGACAAGAATAATGGAGTGGCTTGCCATGCTCTCCTCCAGGGGATCTTCCCTACTTAGGGATGGAACCCACATCTCCTGCCTTGGCAGGCAGATTCTTTACCGCTGAGCCACCAGGGAAGTCCCAGTTTGTTCTATATCCCTTATTGAGTTGGGATTTTCGTGGCAGAAACTCTGTTGCTTATCTCTACAACCTCAGTCCCTGAGATAGCAGTTGCTAAATTAATGTTTACTGAGTGGATAAAAGCTAAGAAGAAGGGAAAGAATACACCAGCTCTATAATTTTACCAAGCATAAACCTCAAAACACTGGGAGAAGGCATTCCTCTCCCATAAAGCAACATCTGGCAGGCATCTGCAAGTCCTCTTTTGTTGAGAAGCTTCTGGGAAATCAGAAATGTATGTAATAAAAGGTTTTGGTTTTTTCATCCATAGGGTGTTCACTGATCCCCACGGAGTGCTCTGGGGAAGAGCTCATGTTAGTAGTCAAGCAGAACCTGATTATAGATCAGCTGTCAAACTGCAGAAGAAATCTTTCTCATGCTGGACAGATTGCTTGCTGAGGATCATTAACCATTTGGGACACATGATTTTTCTTTCCTTTAAAATTGCTTTCAAATCTAGCGATATGAAAATGAAATCCCATTATGATAAAATCATCTTTCATTTGTTATTGGAATCTCATCCTTCAAGTGCAATTAGGGAGAATTTGAGGTTGTCTCCCAGTCTTTGAGTTAGACCAGGATCAATAAAATGTTAACTTGGGTTGGCCTCCAACTACTTATGTATATGGAGCTCCTACTATGTACAAGACAGTTAACATAAGTTATTACATTTATTCTTAACATAAAGTGAAAGTGAAAGTCACTCAGTTGTGTCTGACTCTTTGTGACCCTATGGACTATACAGTCCAGGGAATTCTCCACATGAGGAGGTACTTATTATTGTAATGACAACAATGGATTTCAAAGAGCATAAGCAAAAGGTACAGACTCATAAGCAGTGTCAGAACCAAGATCTGCCATTAGGTAATTAATTTATTCATCATTTATGATTTATTATAAATAATGATTGACTGCCTAATGTAAATTCCATCTCTGGATACAACAGTCAGAAAAATGAGGTCACGAAATGCAGCATTTCATTGTTGCAACTGAGGGGGGGTCCTGGCATTCAGTGAGTATTGGCCAGGAATACCGCTAAACATCCCACATGCATAGGACAGTCCTTGACCCCTGACAAAGAATTACCCAACCCCAAATGTCAGTAGTAGGGCTTCCCTGGCGGTTCAGTCAGCAGAGAATCTGCTGGCAATGCAGGAGACTGCCTGTAATGCAGGAAAACTGGTTTCGTTCCCTGGATTGGGAAGATCTCCTGCAGAAGGAAATGGCAACCCACTCTAGTATTCTTGCCTGGGAAATCCCATGGGCAGAGGAAACTGGCAGACCACAGTCCATGGAGTCACAAGAGTTAGATAAGACTTGGCGACTAAACCAGGACCAGCACCACCACCACCAATGTCAGTAGGGCGAATACTGAAAAATCCTGATACACACACAGACACACATGCACATACACATCACCACTGTCACCAACCCTCTCAACTTACCGTTTCTTCGTAAATACTTCAGAGATGATGAATATCAACTCTAAATTCAGAAAATCCAACTTTATTGAAACCATTCAGATTATGGAACTGTATAGACACATGTTATGCTTGAATAAATAAATTAGGAGTAATTTATAAGATTATAATTTATAAGATTAAATCTGTGTTATTAATTTAACCCATTAGAGGTACTCTAAGCACTTTTCCTGTCTTTAATAATTACATTAAAAAGTTAAAGATTACAATTATTACAAGAAATGAGTAAGTAAGTGGTAAGGTCCTTAGGATTCTCTGAGGTGTTTTGGTTTGAAATTTAGAATTTTTTCCTACAGAAATCCAAGAAGATATTAAGACATTCTAGTTTATAGAAGTACAAAGCAAAATTAATATTTTTTAAACTTTTTATTTTATATGGTGTGTGTGTGTGTTCTCAGTCGTGTCCGACTCTTTGCTACCTCTTGGACTGTAGCCCTCTAGGCTCCTCTGTCCATGGAATTTCCAGGCAAGACTACTGGAGTGGGGTGCCATTTCCTTTCCAGGGGCTCTTTGCAACCCAAGGATCTAACCCCCTTCTCTTGCATCTCCTGCATTGGCAGGCAGATTCTTACCATTAGTGCCACCAACCTAGACAGCATATTAAAAAGCAGAGATGTTACTTTACTAACAAAGGTCCGTCTAGTCAAAGCTATGGTTTTTCCAATAGTCATGTATGGATGTGGGAGTTGGACTATAAAGAAAGTTGAGCGCTGAAGAATTGATGCTTTTGAACTGTGGTGTTGGAGAAGACTCGAGAGTCCCTTGGACTGCAAGGAGATCTAACCAGTCCATCCCAAAGGAGACCAGTCCTGAATATTCATTGGAAGGACTGATGCTGAAGCTGAAACTCCAATAGTTTGGCCACCTGCTGCAAAGAACTGACTCACTGGAAAAGACCTTGATGCTGGGAAAGATTGAAGGTGGGAGGAGAAGGGGATGACAGAAGATGGTTGGATGGCATCACCAATTCTACAGACATGAGTTTAAGTAGGCTCTGGGAGTTGATGATGGACAGGGAGGCCTGGCGTGCTGCAGTCCATGGGGTCACAAAGAGTTGGACACAACTGAGTGACTGAACTGAACTGAGCATCACCTAGTTTCAGGTGGACAGCAAACGGACTCAGCCATAGATATACATGTATTCATTCTCCCCCAAATTCCCCTCAAAATTATTTTGTTTATTTTATAATAACAATCAGAAGAACAGTAGCAACTCAATCTGATTTCCATATCCTAAAAACTGAGGTGATCTCTTAAGAGAAAGAAAATATCAAGATTGATTAAATAGTTTTGGAAGAAATTCATAAAATACTTGCACAATTAAAAGCTGAGGGTACAAAAATCTAAAGATAGATGCTAATGAATTTGTCTAAATGGGATCTTCAAAAATCATTCCCAAACCTTTAATAGCCTACTCCTAAGCCCAATTCACTCTACAGGAACTGGTAACACCAAGGAATTTTTTAAAATATATTTATAGAATAAAGAATGGGTTTCCCTGATGGCTCAGACAGTAAAGAATCTGCCTGCAGTGCAGGAGACCCAGGTCCGATCTCTTGGTCAGGAAGATCCCGGAAACAAGTATACTATCAAGGGTGAAACAGATCACCAGGCCAGGTTGGATACATGAGACAAGTGCTCGGGGCTGGTGCACTGGGAAGACCCAGAGGAATCGGGTGGAGAGGGAGGCGGGAGGGGGGATCGGAATGGGGAACACATGTAAATCCATGGCTGATTCATGCCAATGTATGGCAAAAACCACTACAATATTGTAAAGTAATTAGCCTCCAACTAGTAAAAATAAATGAAAAGAAAAAGTAAAAAAAAGAAGGAAATAGCTATCCACTCCAATGTTCTTGCCTAGAGAATTCCATTGACAGAGGAGCCTGGCAGGCTATAGTCCATGTGGTCAAAAAGAGTCACGACTGAAAAGACTGACACTTTCACTTTTCAAAGAAGGAATAGCAGGTAGAAGTCCTTGAATTTCTATTTTAATGACTTGTGCAATAGCACAGAATAGTGGCAGGGTACGAGCCTTGAACTTGTACAGCCCAGAATCAAATTTGGCTCTACCATTTATTTCTTATTTTTATTTATTTATTTATTATATTTGGCTGTGCCAGATCTTAGTTATAGGATGTGAGATCTTTGATCTTTGCTGTGGCAGGCAGGATTTTTAATGGCAGCACACACTCTTGACAGTAAGTAACTCACTAGCTTGTCTGTGCTTCCTTGTCCACTTCCGTACGTTGGGTAGAAACAGAACTCAAATTATACTTTTAAATAGTCAATATAAGTAAAGCATTCCAAGCTATGATTATCTAATTCTAGACGCTACACAAATATTAGGTGGTATCATATTAATGTTGTTGTCACTGTGGCAGATGTCATCATTATCTTTGGTAAACTGCTGAGTGGTTCTAGAGTTGGAATCGTAATAGAGAAGAAGGAGGCAAAGTCAAGGATCAGGACTGTGTAGACTGCAGACACGGCTGAATTCGCCACATCAGCTGGACCCATTCACCATCATAAATTAGTGGTCATTTCAACTCTATTTTCTTCCTGAGCTCCCAAGCCTTTAGGAAGCCATACCGTCTTTGTCTCTCATTTGCCTCTTAGTGGGTTCGTGTGTGTGTGTGTGTGTGTGTGCGCGTGTGCAAAGTCACTTGTTGTGTCTGACTCTTTTCAACCTATGGACTGAAGCCTGCCAGGCTCTTCTGTCCAAGGGATCCTCCAAGCAAGAATACTAGAGTGGGTTGTCATGCCCTCCTCCAGCCTTTTATGTCTCCAGCATTGGCAGGCCGGTTCTTTACCACTGGCGACACCTGGGAAACCCCTGCCTCTTAGTAAGACTCTGCTCCTGCCACACGCAGTCTAGGCAGCAGTTGAAGGCTCCTTTTAAAAAAGAAGTTAAACCATGCCACTCCCTGGCTCAATACCTTACAATGATTCCTCATTTCTTCAGAGTGACAGACAAGGTTCTTATGATGAGCCTTTAGGCTTTCTGTGGTCCAGTTCTTCTTACCTCTTTGTTCTCCTGGTATTCTCCCCTCCCCGGCTCCACTCCAGCCCCTCAGGCTCCTTATTGCTTTTCAAACACACCCAAGGTGCTCTTGCCCCAGGCCCTTTGCATTATCTATTCTCTCTGCCTAGGATGTTCTTCCCACATTTACCCACTGAACTAACTTTCTATCTACTTCACATCTTTGCTCAAATATCATTTTTCAATGCAACCTACACCAGCCACACTATTTAATGAAACTACCTGCCTCCTCAACTTCAACCCCTTGGCCAACTTGGTCTTTCTTCCCCTGCAGTACTGTTATCATCATGGCCCTTTCTTGGACCAGCCCATAGCATTCTAACAAGATCCCTATCACTGTACTTGCCACCCTGTCTAATACTCACAGAAGCCAGGGTGTGCAGTACTCATTGCATTCCAATATACCGCTTAATTCACTTAATTGTTATGCATACTATTTATTTCCTATCTGACCTTGCTAGAATGTAAGATCCAGGAGGGCAGAGGTCTTTGTTTCATTCAGTGATATCTTATAAGCACCTTGTACAATGCTTGGCACACAGGAGAAACTCAAAACCTGAACCATGAATGAATCCCTTTCCTTCTTATCCAGAACATGATAGCCAGACTCCTCAGCCAATGAGAGCTCTGGACATTCATTCATTTAATCATCCACTCACCCTACTAAGGTATATTGTCTATTTTGCTTTCTGCCTTTGGTGAGGTATTATCAAAACAACGATGTTTTATCTCTGTCTCTTCTCAACCCCCACCCATTCATTTTATACTCCATCCCCACTTAGTTCATTAGTTTTCCCCAAGCATACAATGTTTTTTCAAACTCTGAGTTCATTGACCCTGTGATTTCCTCTGCCCAATGAATAATAATGAGTAATAGCTAACATTTATTGAGGGCTCTGGTCCGGTGCTTTAAATGCATTTATTTATTTAGTCTTCATATCAATACAGTGATTTAGGCACTTTTAATATCCCTGTGTTGACAATGGAAGAAAGCCAAGGCCCAGGAGTGTGAATTAAATTGTCTAATGTCATGTAGCTGGTGAGCAATTCAAACATAGGACATTTGATTCCAAAATATCTCTTCTTTTAACCACTATACAACGGAGGAAGGCCCTTTTTCTGTTCTTTATTTGCCCTGAATCTTGTCTTTGCCTAAATTAAAGGTCATGAACTTAAAAGCATTCAGGAACCAAGCAGGTTAACAAAAATATCTGAAGGCATTAGATAAAATGAAGGGAGTAGTGGGCTTGTAGTAAATTAGCAACTTGTATAATTTTAAATTATAATTTTCTTATCAACACTGGTATGCATTGACCAAAGTGTGTTTCTGCTGGATTCAGTCCATAGGTTTGAGAATCAGCCACACTGCTTTGGCTACATCTCGGAGATCAGTGTCAGTTATTAATCCCTCTCTGGTGTCTTTGTGTAATTAGTACTTCATCTATGACAGCATCGAGCAAGTTGTTAACACACAACTGATTGAATGCAGATACATATAGGATGCGTGGAGTTCAAGGTATCCTGGTACATTCCTGAACACCTTTAATCGGCTAAGGAGACAGAGCTGCACTAATGGTACTCACCATTACAACTGCAGTGTTAGAAGCTTGTCCAGGATCAAGCAGGGGACCAAGGGAGCAAGGGGTGGAAATGCTCAGCAAAGGCTTCAAGAAGGAGCTTGACTCTGAAGGTGAAAGAGGGAAGCAACTGGAGGGGGAAAAGTGATTGAGGGAGGGTTTTCTTACTACAGAAGGCATTTGAGTATGTTACTTATCTGAAAGGAAGCAGCCTAGAGAGAGTTTGAAGGTACAGGATCTGAGCTGAGATGGAAAGGCATGAAATCAACAGCATAGGTCAAGGGTGTCCACACGCAGAAAAGAGACCATGGCCTCTGAGCCTGGGAGAAAGTAGATGTAAATGCGAATTAAGTTACATTTTCAGTATCCCACTAGGGAGTGTGGGAAGGTCTCATCTGATATCATCAATTTTCTCAAGGAAGTAAGAAAGAAGGACCTCCAGTCAGAGGGCCATTTTCATAATCACATGGCCCATGTTCCAGAGAACATGCTTTTTTTGCTTCTGGGATTGTCTCTGTGTGTCCTTGTACTTTCTCAGGCAGTTGGAGGGTTTTTGTTGCCATAACAACAGGATGTGGTATTTTAGACTAGTTCTTAAAGTGCGTATGTGTGTGTGTGTGCTATGGACAAACAGACTTGCATATTGTAGTAAGTATGATGTGAATATGGGCTGACGTATCTGAGTGTTAGACTAGGTGTTTCTTGTGATTATGCATGTGGATAATAACTTGGCAAGAGTGTGAATCGTTGTTGTGTGTCAGTGTGTGGAGATGAAAAGGCAGCAACTGTGAGTATCTCTTTAAGGTCTGAGTGTGTTAGGGGATATCAGCATGACGGTGCGTACACAAGGGAAAGGTTGGTGTCTGGGCGTGTGTGTGCGGTATGTAGGTTTCGGTGAGGGAGAAACACAGGCATGTGAGTTTTGAGTGTGTATGATCAAGTTAGTAGGTACGTGTCTGTGTATATATACACCTCGTTATTGTTGTTGTTTAGTCACTAAATCCTATCTGTTTTGCAACACCATGGACTGTAGTCTGCCAGGCTCCTCTGTCTAGGGGATTTCCCAGGCAAGATTGCTGGAGTGGACTGGTGTTGCCCTGTCCAGAGAATTTTCATGACCCAGGGATCAAGCTTGCATCTCCTACATTGGCAGACAGATTCTTTACCACTGAGCCACCAGGAAAGTCCCATGTATATATTTGAATGATGGTAAATGTGTGTGAATGTGCATATGGGTGCATAACAGTGTGTATATGAATCTGAATGTGTGTATACAGGGAGAAACCAGAAACTACTGTATGGCCTTAAAGTCCTTAAGAAGACTTCTTAAAATTTTCTACATGTTCCTCTGCATTTTCCGTACAGATTTCAAATTTCATTTTGACCATCTCCTTTCATGTTGACAGACTCCAAGAAATGACGTTAGATTTCACCTGGCATTAGGAGGAGTCACATGCAGAGGATTTCCTGGACACCCTGCAGATGTGTAAGAGTGATAAAGAGCAAATGTACATCAGAGGGTATGTGAGAACTGTGGTGGTGTGTATGTTTGAGTTTACATATGTTGTATGTGAGAGTCGGTTTTGCTTTGAGAGAGAAAAAAAAACAGAGGCTAGCTCCCTTTCTATAAGTATTTTTAGAGCAAATTCTCTGTGTCAAGCTTTGTTCCAGGTGCTGGGAAACAACAGTAAACAGAAAATCATGTTCCAGCTCTCCAAAAGCTTACATCCTAGTGAGGTGTGACAAACCATAGAGGAATAAGCTGTTACATAACATGTGGTGGGGGGAGAAGTGTTAAGAAGAAAAATAGAGCAGATAAGGGGAAAGGAGAGTGATGAAAGGCACTCTTTTATATTAGATGGTCCTGGAAGCCCTCTCTGGGGAGGTCATCTCTGAGCAGAGGCTGGTGTGGCATAATGGAGCAAATGATGAAGTAGCTGGGAAATTGTTCCTGACACAGGAAGATCAGGGGCACCAAGGTGGGGGGGCCGGGTGCAGGCTGGGTGTTGAGAAGAGCAAGGAGGCCAATGTGGCTGGAGCAGGGAATTCTATGAAGATGTAAAATCTTCCTCAATCCTCACATACTAAAGTTATCATGTGAAAGTGAAAGTCGCTTAGTTGTGTCCGACTCTTTGCAACACCATGGGTATAGTCCATGGAATTCTCTAGGCCAGAACAATGGAGTGGGTAGCCTTTCCCTTCTCTAGGGGATCTTCCCAACCCAGAGATTGAACCCAGGTCTCCCTCATTGCAGGCAGATTCTTTACCAGCTGAGCCACAAGGGAAGTCCAAGAATACTGGAGTGGGTAATCTATCTCTTCTTCAGTGGATCTTCCCAACCCAGGAATTGAAGCAGGATATTCTGCCTTGCAGGCAGATTCTTTACCAACTGAGCTATCAAGTTATCATTAGTTAGTAAATTTGAGGATTTGAGGTCAGTCCTTGACCAGGGAAAAGGTGGACAAAGAAAGTAGGAAGACCCTGATCATCACAAAGGATAACAGAACTGGAGCAGGGATAATCTGGGGGACCTAAGGAAAGCACAAATGTACCCAAAGTTTAAAGCTACTTGGGTGAGAACACTGAACAAAAGACAGGGCTGGAAGATCTGGGCTCCAAACCAGATCACTTGAGTATTGCATGACCGTAAGCACATCATTTGTCCTCTTCACCTCTTTAAAACGCAAGCAGTAATCCTTTATCAAAGGGTTGTTCTGAGAACTGAATATTATTTAATCCTCACTCAAAAGATATTCTTTTAAAAAACAATTTTATTTATTTGACTTGAGCTTCCCAGGTGGCGCTAGTGGTAGAAAACCCACCTGCCAATCAGGAGACAAAAGAGACTCATGTTTCATCCCTGCGTTGGGAAGATTCCTGGAGGAGGCATGGCAACCCACTCCAGTATTCTTGCCTGGGAAATCCCATGGACAGAGAGGCCTGGCGGGCTACAGTCCATGGGTCCACAAAGAGTGGACACGACTGAAGCAACCGAGCATGCAAGCAAGATGAAGGTTTATTCCTTCTCATGTAAAGGGTGAACTGGAATAACTTTTCCACAAAGACGGCAAGAGGTCCAGCCTGCTTCTCTCTCTCTCTCTCTCTGTGTCTCAATTTCCTCATTTGTAAACCGCCAAAAATAGTACTGTCTAACTGGTAAGAATTAATTATATGGACAAACCTGTATCTATATCTAGCTTAGACTATGGTCACTTTACAGCAAGCACTATAAAAATATTTGCTATTATTGTATTGGTGAACACTATATTTTTATAGACGCTGTTTTTCATTGTTTAACATGTATGTAACTTCTTACAAGGCAATGGTAACTATGTGCAGGTAGTATATGAGGTATAATGTACTGGTTATGTGGGCTTCCCAGGTGGCACTCGTGGTAAAGAAACTGCCTGCAATGCAGGAAATGTAAGAGACATGGGTTTGATCCCTGGGTTGGGAAAATCCCCTGGAGGAGGGCATGGCAATCCACTCCAGAAATCTTGTCTGGAGAAGCCCATGGGCAGAGGAACCTGGCGGACTATAGTCCATAGGGTCACACAATCGGACACAACTGAAGTGACTTAGCACACACACACATACTAGTTATATACAAGCTTTTCCCCTAATATATTCTCATCAATACTAAAGCAAACCCACAAGTTTAAACATGTGACATCTGCATTTTATACATTACTGATTCACCTGCCCCCCACTTCGAGAAGTAACACCTGACCTTCAACAAGAAGACTCAGACTCCAATTCGTGGTTTGACCCGGGGCCGTCCTCTCTCTCTTCTGACACTCAGTGTCCTCCTGTATTAAACATGGAGAGAGTAAAGTCCATTTCAGGGGCTGATTCAGAAGACTAGGTGATAAAGCACCAAGACTCCAAGCCTGCTCTCTCATTGGCAGCTTCAGGTGGAGGTTATAGTATGTTAAGCCTAAGGCAACACTTCCTAGGGTTGCTAGTCTCTGGCTGCTTCATTGGCCCTTAGTGGTCTTCTCAGCTCCACCCCAAACTCTGTAAACAGTCCTTTCTGTTAAACTGTCTCAGCAAACCCTTTGAATGTGCTCTTGGTTTGCTGCCTGGACAATGACTGATCCAGCATCCCTAGGTGACATACATTGTCACAGAATCTCCATCGACAGTTCACAGAAAACCTAGATGGGGAGAAGGACTTTGGACATCACTGGTCTGACTTCCTCATTCTGCAGTTGAAGAAACTGAAGCTCATCATAGTTAAGTTGCGGCTAGATGAGAAACGACTCTTATCACAGGATATTTTCCATAACATTACACCAGTTTTTTGCCTTAAGTAAAAATATTATTCTGTGTCAATTACCTCTTGCAAAACTAAAACTGTGTCATCACAGCAGAACTGCCTTAATAACGTAGAGATTCAATCAGCTGCTATTAAGTATAACATACACCAAAGAGAATAGTTATTTATGATATGCCACATCAGTTTGTTTGAGCTGAAGTTTGTTGTGTTTGTAGAATCAAGAGTTTCCTTCCCAAATCCTATGTCTGTCTAGTCAGCCTTTCTCCTTTAAAATTTCTAGCTGAAATGTAAAATGGCATCTGGAGCTATAACCCTTTACCTGCATCAGAAGATGACAGGATGGTGATCATATTCAGCACCAGTCAACAATCAGCAGCCCTGGTTCATTTTTTTTATTGTTATTTTTTATTGGAATATAGTTGCTTTATAATATTGTGTTATATACACTACTGATACTATGTATAAAATAGATAACTAATGAAAATCTACTGTGTTATTCAGTGCTCTCTGGTGATCTAAACAGGAAGGAAAAGCAAAAGAAAGGTGGGGGGGATATATATACAAATATAGCTAATTCACTTAGCTATACAACAGCCCTGGTGAAGAGAATTCGAGACTTCTCTCCAACCTTGTCAAACAAAATGAACATGTCTGATGGTCTGCCCCATTTCTAGGAGCCTCATAAACTGCTCTCACATCCAGGGGTGGTGGGCTTCCCAGGTGACCCAGTGGTAAAGAACCCGCCTGCCAATGCAGAAATACAAGAGATGCAGGTTTGATCCCTGGGTTGGTACGATCCGCTGGAGAAGGAAATGGCAACACACTCCAGTATTCTTGCTTGGGAAATCCCATGGACAGAGGCGCCTGGGGGGCTACTGTCCATGGGGTCATAAAGAGTCAGACACAACTGAGCGTGCACACACACACACACACACACACACACACCAGGGGTGGTTCTCAGCTATTAAGTTGTCTAATGATACTGTGTCTCTGACCACAGATGATTAGACCAAGAAATGGAAGGTATTTAACTGAAGTCAGCCAACTGGATTCTCTTTCCCGGGGATCTGGAAAAAGGAGAGGATGACTTCTGAAGAGAGAGAAGTAAACAGAGGGAGAGAGGGTGCAGAAACATGTAGCCAGAAAACCCCAGAACTTGGCTGGTGATTACCCACCAAGTGGACTGGAGAACAGAGAAATCAGACCCACCAAACCCGAGTGGTTATATGGCTTCTGGTACCAACAGCTCCCATCAAGACTTGGCCATCTTCCTGGCCTGAGATCATGGTCCATGTCCTCCCAGATCACAATGTTTTCTACATTTTGCTTAATGTGTATGCTGGTTCCTGCTGTTAAAAAATGCCTCTACTGTTCACACTCCCTAAAAGAGCTCCAGTCAACTCTGAAAAAACAGAACTGCCTTGACGAACAAACTCAGAAGTTCTGGACTGAAAATGGGCTCAGAATCTGCCCCGTGGTTCATGACACCTCCAATGTTCTAGGTTTCCTTAGGTCTGACCCGCAGCAGTTGGCTCAGAAAACCTCCTTGGCACTCAGGGAAAAGGAAGCGCTTACTAGAAAAAAGAAAAGTACACTTTACCCTAAGGGTGTAGATCCAGAGAGGTTAAGTAACCACCTATGAAGGGGTTACTTCCTACAAATTCCATTACTCAGTTCCAAGGGAACTTATCTTTACTTCTCCCTATCCATTGCAGATGAGAAAATGGGAGTGAACAAGGTTAAGAAATAGGAATCAAGTTAAAGTAACAGTTGAGTACTTGAGGTGAAACTTGGAGGTGGGATGCTCGACACACAAGATATGCTTCCTCCTGCCTTGAGGATCTGACTTGATTATTCCCAGTTTTCAACTTCACCCACTCTCTTGGGCTGGCATCAGCCTGTCATCCACACCTTCTAGAATTTCTTTCAGGTGCAGAGAGTCCTGAGCATTCGGCCAGTTCAGTGGTTCTTCAGCTTTGCTGTGGTCAGGACCTCCTGTGGGGTGGGATGGGAGAGGTTATGAAAACACAGTTTACGGGCTTCATCACCAGAGCATCCAGTTTGCCAGATCTGGGGTGGGACTGAGGTTTGCATTTCTAATAAGTTCCCAGGTGATGCTGATGCTGCTGGTCTGGGGACCACAGTTTAAGAGCCTGGTTCACCTCTTTTATTTGACAGGTGAAGATGCTGGGGTTCATAAGGTGCAAGCAACCTTCCCTGGGTCACACAGTGAGTAATGCAACTTTTCATCTTAGACTGGCAGCTCCTCATACTTGTCTTTAAATCTGCTTTAACCTGCTCACATACATTGCAGGGTGGACATGAAGGTAAAACTAAGAATAATAGGTAATTTTTCAGTTCCTTTGAGAAAGAATGGTTCAGAATGCAATTTAGGCATCGAGTAAAAGTTAGAAGTTTGGACTATGTACTTTTTCTCTATTCCGTGATTTTCTCTCCTGGGAATGAAAGTACTGGGATATGTAAGGACACTTGTATCTCTCAGTTGTGGGACAAGATACCCTTCTCTGAAGTCAAGTCCTCATGTACATTAGGAAACTTGCTACTTACAAATCATGAATGATTTTACCAACTTATTAATCTCTATGACCTCTTCCTCCTTCAATAAATCCTATGCACACACTGCTACACTCAGTGTCCCCACCCTGCAGCAGGCCACTGCTGATCCATGCCTCCACCAGAGACTCCTGGACACTCATGTACAAGTCTGGGTCAGTCTCTTGTGGGGTCACTGCTCCTTTCTCCTGGGTCCCGGTGTGCACAAGTTTCTGTTTGTGCTCTCCAAGAGTCTGTTTCCCAGTCCTATGTAAGTAAATTCTGGCAGCTCTATGGTGGGTTAATGGTGACTCCTCCAAGGGGGCTTCTGCCACACCCAGGTCTGCTGCACCCAGAGCCCCGCCCCTGCGGTAGCCCACTGCTGACACCACCTCCTCAGGAGACACCCAAACACAGGTCTGTCCCAGTCTCTGTGGGTCTCTGGGTCCTGGTGCGCACAAGTCTCTGAGTGTCTCTGGCGGGTAAGGGGTTTGATTCTAAATGTGATTTTGCCCCTCCTATCATTTTTGGGGGGCTTCTCCTTTGCCCTTGGACGTGGCTATCTCCTCAAAGTCACTCCAGCACCGCCCCAGCCACCGCTCCAGCACCTACCATCTTCCTGGGGCTTCTCTGTAAATCTTTAATCCAAAGTTATGGCTGTTCCAGTAGTCATGTATGGATGTGAGAGTAGGACTATAAAGAAAGCTGAGCGCCAAAGAATTGATGCTTTTGAACTGTGGTGTTGGAGAAGACTCTTGAGAGTCCTTTCAACTGCAAGGAAATCCAACCAGTCCATCCTAAAGGAAATCAGTCCTGAATATTCATTGGAAGGACTGACACTGAAGTTGAAACTCCAATACTTTGACTACCTGATGTGAAAAATTGATTCATTGGAAAAGACCCTGATGCTGGGAAAGGTTGAATGCGGGAGGAGGAGATGACAGAGGATGGATTGGTTGGATGGCATCACTGACTCAATGGACATGAGTTTGAGTAAACTCCGAGAGTTGATGATGGGCAGGGACAGGTGTGCTGCAGTCCATGGGGTCACAAAGAGTTGGACACGACTGAGCAACTGAACTGATGACCTTCTCCATCTACCTGTGAGAAAGGAGTAATTATAATTCCCTCATAGAGTGGTAGAGAACATAAAATGTTGCTAAGCAGAGTATCCAACAGAGTCCCTGGAAGAGAGGAGGTTCCCAAGAAATGTTAGGGCTTCTTGCAACTCTGTCAAAAACAGAATAAAACAGCTATAGATTGCTATGTGAATAACAGATAGGTGTAAGAATAGAGTGTAAGACCTTAGAGATTGTCTAGTTCACTCTAAGCATTTTGAAGATGGAGAGATAGAAACATGAATAATGAAAGCTGGGTAGAACAGAGAATGTTTCAAGGATGAGGGTGTACACAATCTCCTCTATAGTTTTTTCTTCCTAGAATAGAGTGTATTTACACATGCAATGGTCCTGTCTGAAAGCTAAAATTTTGATCAAATAATTCCCTGTTTCTATTAGACAATCTATTAAAAAACATATTGTAAACAGAAAAATTGAAGAAGATAACTTATATCTGGGGCATCTTTTATGTGTTGAGCACTCTATTAGACCCTGTGCTTGTTTGATCTCAATGACAATGACACCATGGGGAGTATGTTACCTCTCTGAGTTGCAAATATAAGAGGAAAATGAGGTCCAGGGAGATAGCCTAGCGAGTCCAAGGGTGCAATATAGTAAGTGGTAGAGGCTGGCTTTGAACCAAGTCTGTCTAGCTCACAGCACCTGCTTTCGTCTGTTTACCACTCTCTCTCCCTTAAGTGAGTGTAAAGACTTCATACGTTTGATGTACAAATGCTGTCATTGTGTGCATACAGGGATGCCCTGGATATACCAAAGGCCACTTGACCATCTGGCACCAAAACAAGGGTGTCATTTGCATGTAAATTCCACATTTGTTAGGATCATTGGGTACCAAGGTCAGGACTCCTCTAGGGCCCTGAGAATGGGCAATTTTGTTAACAAATGAAATGGAGATGTATTGGGACCCTTGACATCCATCCATAGCCAACTACCTGCACCCTAGCTGTCGCACTCCATTTGGCTGTGTATACAGAGGGGACTTCAGAGCAGCAGATCAACAGTGGCTTGCCCGAACTGAGCACTGAGCAGAAAAGTCAATTACACAGAAGAAGCCGACGCTTGGGAATATCTCCCTTTCGTGGGTTATCAGACCTTGACAGAACTAGAGGGAATTGTAGTCCATTTGAAGAGCTGTTACACTAAAAGAAGAAAAAAAAAACGGAATGGGCTGGTTAAATTCATTCCATTTTAGCCCTGAGGGGTAGAAATAGGACTATGAGATGGAAGTTATTGGAAGTCAGACTTAGTTTGATACACAAAGGGACTTTTTATTCATCACAGGTGTGGAAAGATGGAAAGAGGGGCTTTGTGAGATAAAGAGATCCTTGTCACGGGAGGTGTATACATACAGCTTGCATCAGTGTTTTTTGAAGATGTTAAAGATAACATTCAAGTAACAGATAAGTGGTTGTAACATTAGGAATTCTTTCTCTTACAAATGGGACAAGGTTCTGATATCATTATTGCCAAGAAAGTTGGAAATACCTAAATCCTAGCCTCATTCCAGTGACCTCTTCCCTGTGAGGTTCTTAAGGAAACTGTACTTACAAGGAGCAGTGGAAAAATGAGAAACAAAATGAATACTTTATGATTGGTTGGGCCAGTTTGTACCCCAAAGTGAAAAATTCTCCTATCGCTACCTTGTAGGAAAAGCCTCACCTATACATTCATGAGGATTTCCATCTCAAACTGTTGAGTGTGTCTGTTTCCTTGACTGTGATGATGGTATCATAGGTGTTTGCATACGACTAACCTATCAGACTGTACAC
This sequence comes from Muntiacus reevesi, assembly GCF_963930625.1. Taxonomy (NCBI): domain Eukaryota; kingdom Metazoa; phylum Chordata; class Mammalia; order Artiodactyla; family Cervidae; genus Muntiacus; species Muntiacus reevesi. Next base: position 18,577,182 of record NC_089249.1, on the reverse strand, counting down.
ATTAAACATGTGCAGTTCCTTGCATTTCAATTATAAGTCTGTTCTGTGTGTTTCCTTTTTTAAAAAAGGTTTTTCTGTATTTTCCATTTTTCTACATTGGATATGACTCCAAAATTTCATTTATCACCTAAACTATTTTTTTGAACTTCAGAATCAGTATCCAACTGCATCCTTGACATTTGTACTTGGATGTTTAATGAGTAACTTATTAAACTTTGCGTGTCCCAAACCTGCTCCTCCCACAGTCATACTCATCTTGGAAAAGACTAACTCTGTCTTTCCACTTGATCAGGTCAAATCCCTGAGGCCATTCTTCACTCATTTCTTTTTATCTGCAGCTCAGATCCAATCCACAGAATATCTGGTGCCTCTGTCTTCAGAGTGGAAGCTGGATTAGACCATGTGGTAGAAGATGGAATTATTTTCCAACTATCCTGACTTCTTTCCTTGTGATGCTCCTACCTGTGGGCAGAAGGATTTTTCATCTTTGCATTGCTGAACTTGGGAGCAATTCTGGGACTTCATTTGGCCAATGTCTCTTTTACACCTGCCACCATTGCAGATGGAAACCAACTTGCCAGCCTGGGTCTTGAAGTGAAAACGACATGAATCCGAACCACAGACATTCCATGAAGCACATGTACTTCAACAAGAAATAAATCTTTGTTGTTCTATGCCACTGAGATATCAGATATCTTTTGTTATCACAGCTTTAGACAGCCTATTCTGACGGTCACAAGTCACTTTGGTCATCTCTACTATGACTATAGTAGTCCAAGTCTCCTCATCTTCAGAAGCGAGCTTGCAATAGTTCCCTGTTTCTTCTTTCTCCTCTTATGGTTTACTCTCAACACAGTAGCTGGACTGGTCCTTTAAAAACACATTGAACCATGTCACCCTTCCACTTAAAACCTTCCAACTCCTTTTCTTCTTAAAATAAAGGATGACAGCCTTGTGCACTTGTTTCCAAAGCCTTATGTGACCTTGCAGGGCCATTTATATATGAACACAGTTCATTTATACAGTGAGCACAGGTCACTCTGTGTTCAAATACCACTGTCTTTCAGACCTCATAAACTACTCCTCTCTTCTACCCTCTGGACTTCAGTCACCTAACCTCCCTGCTGTTCTTCAGAGATGCTAAGTACGACCAGGCCTCTTAGCCTTTGTGCTTGCTGTTCCCACTGCCTAGTTGCGCTTCCCTTGGATATCCCATGGCTCCTCCCTAACTTCTTTCTGGTCTGCACAGTTTTCTATGCCCACAATTTACCTTCAAGCACTCCTTCTCCTTCTAACATTTTTTATTTCTCTCCATATGTATGTTATCACCCAGAATACCATATATTTTCTTTTCATGCCTTAAAAAGTTTTTTATTGTGGTAGAAGCCACAATATAAAACATACCACTTTAAGCTTTCATGGTGCAGTCACTGTCCACAGTGATTTTGGAGTCCAAGAAAATAAGATCTGTTTCTGTTTCCACTTTTCCCCCTTCTATTTGCCATGAAGTGATGGGACTGGATGCCACGACCTTAGCTTTTTTAATGTTTAAAAGATTCTTGCTCTTCGGAAGAAAAGCTATGACAAACCTAGACAGGGTATTAAAAAGCAGAGACATCACTTTGTTGTCAAAGATCCATATAGTCAAAGCTATGGTTTTTCCAAAAGTCATGCATAATGTGAGAGTTGGACCTTACAGAAGGCTGAGTACTGAAGAATGGATGCTTTCAAACTGTGGTGCTGGAGAAGACTCTTGAGAGTTCCTCAGACTGCAAGGAGATCAAACCACTCAATCCTAAAGGAAATCAACCCTGAATATTCATTAGAAGGACTGATGCTGAAGTCAAAGCTCCAATACTTCGGCTACCTGATGCTAAGAGCCAGCCCACCGGAAAAGACCCTGATGCTGGAAAGATTGAAAGCAAAAGGAGAAGGGGGTGGCAGAGGATGAGATGGTTAGATAGTATCACTGACTCAGTGGACATGAGCAAACTCTGGGAGACAGTAAAGGACAGGGAAGCCTGGCATGTTGCAGTACCCATGGGGTCACAAACAGTCAGATATGACTTAGCAAGTGAACAACAATAACATTTCAGCTTCATTTAACTGTACATTCCAGCAGCACTAATTGCATTCACATTGTTGTGCAGCTCTCACCATCATCCACCTCCTGAATTTTTCACCTCCCTAAACTGATACTGTATCCCCATCAAACACTGACTCCCCCATTTCCCCTCTCAACTCCCACCCCACCCCACACTGCCTGGCTCCTGGCATCTAACAAGGTACTTTCTGACTCTATGATTTTGACCACTTGCAGAGATGTAGATGGACCTAGAGACGGACATATGGAGCGGAGTAAGTCAGAAAGAGAAAAATAAATATCATATATTAACATAAATATGTAGAAATCTAGAAAAAATAGTACAGATGAACATATTTACAAAGCAGAAGTAGAGACACAAACATAGAGAACAGATGTATGGACATCAAGTGGGGAGAGGAGGAGGGTGGGATGAATTGGAAGACTGGGTTGACATATATATGTATATATACACTTTATATTTGCCATCCATCACCTTCTCCTAAAATATAAACCTCATGAGGGCAAAAATTTTATTTTGTTACTTGCTATTTTCCCCAGTGTTTGACTTATACCCAGCACATGGATCAATAAATATCTACTGAGTCAATGAGTAAGTGAAATTTTTATAAGCATAAAAAAAGTAATGGGTTTCTTTTTTAAAGAAACACACTCCTCCTTAGCCATGGAGGAGACAGTGAGTCACATACTAACATGTCACAAATTTCAAGACTATATTAATGAATGCCATGATTTGAGTGGCATCCCTGATAAATTAAGCTTTTCACTTTGAATTCAATTAGCACCTATATAGTTGGCACAGATTTATTTCTCACTTAAAAATAAAATTCCTTAAAAATTGTGTCTTGCTGATAACAGCAATAAAAAGTCAAATAAGAAGAAGCTGAAGTAAAATGTTGCCACACTTTATATTTTGGTAGAACATTGAATTCTTAGTTGCTCAGTCGTGTCTGACTCTTTGTGACCCCACCAACTGTAGCCCGCCAGGCTCCTCTGTCCATGAGATTCTCCAGACAAGAATACTGGAGTGGGTTGCTGTTCCCTTCTGCAGGTGATCTTCCTGACCCAGGGATCGAACCCAGGTCTCCTGCATTGGAGGCAGATTCTTTACCATATGAGCCACCAGGGAAGCCCAGGTGGAACATTACAGTGTCCAAAGATCTTTCGCTTTCTTTGTCTTGAGGGGCTTTGTTTATTCTCATTTTATGGATGGGGAAACACAGGCTCATAAAGGTGAAGTGACTTGCCCAAAGTCATAACAGAAGAGAAGTGGCAACACCAGAATTCTAACAGAGGCCTCCTGACATGGGACCAGTGATCTGCTTTCACTCTCCAAGCTACTTCACTCTGTATAATGTACTGCATGAAACATAATCCCATCTATGAAAATCCTTTGCAAATGGTAAAGTCTACGGCACATGCTGTTATTGTTATTTTTATTATCACAACGACCACCATTCACAGGTCTTATTTTGAAAACTGTGACCTCACTGAAAGAGTTCGAACAAAAGCATCTCCTGGGGTCTTTTTCAGCATCAGTAGTCAATGATTTATTTTCCTTTAAGATCCTCTGGCATTACTAAGTGGGTCTGGGCAAGTTCTTCCAGAAAGATCAAAGAAAAGGCTGCCAGGGAGGAGAGACAAACATGAAAAAGTTCAGCACCTCAAAAAAAGTAATTATTTCAGAGCAGGAGAAGCCAGCCAACAAAAACACCACGCTTGAGGGTTGCAAATGAAAGTCTCTTTTCAACCATAGCTTTAATGGAAACCACTAATGAATCAGAACACTAGGTAAAGAATAAATAACAACTTCAAAGGGGGCTGGGACTGGGGCGGATTATGGAGTCTGATCTAAGACAGCCAAACAGGACACGGAAGGTTGGTTTTATTTTGCTGGAAGGCATGAGCATGGAGCATGTTCATGACATTTCATTTGTTCTAACAAATACTTATTGAATGCCTACTAAGTGCGAGGCTTCACTGTAGAAATAATTCACTTTCTAGTTGTGATCAAAAAAGGAAGAGGCTAACGGGAAACAAGGTAAAGATTCTGTGATCTCTCATTGACTCAAATATTCAGCTTCTCCCTTAAATATTAATACTGAAGACTTGGAAGAAGCCGTCTAGGTAGCTAGGTGCCTAGGTAAACTGGAAAAGATGCATTTTCCAAAGACTTGATCCTATTTTTCTAAGGACAATATAGAAACAATTTTACATAATGAGAGAATGTATCTGACCCCAAGTTGAGACACCATGGAAAATATCACTTTGTAGATGACAGGCTGAACTATAAATCTTGAAGGAAGAATGGGAATTTTCCAAATGTGACTGAGGTACCCATTCCCTTCTGTACTAGTCAGGGTTCTCTAGAGACACAGAACCATTAGAGTGTGCGTATATGTATGTGGATCGATAGATAGATGGATGCATAGATGGGTCGGTAAATAGATAAAAAGGACAGACAGATAGGTCAGATCTGTCTATTGAGAGATCAGTTTGTTTTAAGGAACTGGTTCACATGATTGTGGAAGCAGCAAGTCTAAAATCTGCAGGGAGGCTGGTGGGAAGAGTTAATGTTGCAGTTTGAGTTCAAATGCAGAGTATAGGGAGAATTCCCTCTTCCTTGTGGAGGTAAACCTTTTTCCTCTTAAATTGATTGATGAGTTTCACTCCCATTGTAGAAAGTAAACTTCTTTACACAGAGTTTACTAATTTATATGTTAATCTCCTTTAGAAATACTTCCACGGCAAAACCAAGACTGGTGTTTGACCAAATACCTAGACACAGCGGCCTGGCCATGTTGACATATGAAATTAACCGTCACTCCCTCTGTTCCCTGTGTGCTAGGAGACACAGAGCATATTGGCTAGCCTGAGTCTCACTCTCGGAGAAAATCATGGTACATCAAAGTGATATCTCAGTGGGTCACTGGGTCATACCTCCCTTCTGCCATGTTCATGGGGCATCTGCATTGCATGGTCTACCACTTCTGGAAACAGGAAACAATAGTCCACACACACAATGATGCTATAACTTGTACCAACACTGGACGGATCTTAGGATTCCCAGTCCTTTTATACTTTTAGAGTTTGGTCATATATTTTGGTTTAATCTGCAAATAACATTTATTGTCTAAAGTATCATCATCATTTTCCTATGGCCTATTCTTGGCAAATTATAAATGTACTTAATAGAAAAAAAAAGATTTTTAGCATTTTAGTGTATTACTCATAGTGCCTAAAACAAGACTGAACACATAGGACAGATGCTAAATAAAATACAAAACAATTGTACTCTGATGCATTAGGGTATTTCTATCAATTCAGTTCATCAAGCTGTTAGAATCTAAGTGCATTCATGCTGAATTGATGAATCATCTAACCCCATTCATGTGCTGTATAGATAAAGGAATTACCCAACATTTCCTATTTCCTTAACAAGCCAAACTAAAAATACCTTAACACAACATTCAAATACTCTCCCAATCTGGACCCTCAATTTCCCAGTCATGTATTTTACCAGGTTTGCATATTTTCCTAATACAACATGTATTTTCACAACTTTGAACTTCTGCTTACATCATTCCCTCTTCTTACAATGGCCATTTCTCATTTTCCTCAGTCTGTAAGTGTGTGTTAAGTTGCTCAGTCATATGTCCGGCTCTTTGCGACCTCATGGACTGTACCCACCAGGCTTCTCTGTTCATGGGATTTCCCAGGCAACAATACTGATGTGAGTAGCCATTCCCTTCTCCAAGGGATCTTCCCAGTCCAGGGATTGAACCTGGGTCTCCTGAATTGCAGGCAAATTCTTTACCGTCTGAGCCACAAGGAAAGTCCCTTTCTCAGTCTAGATAACTCTTATTTATCCTTTGAAATTCAGTTGAAAAATCAATCCCACTCTTGGGCATATATCCAGAGAAAACCATAATTCAAAAAGATATGTGCACCTCCAATGTTCATTACAGCACTATTTACAATAGTAGGACATGGAAGCAACCTAAGGTCCATTGACAGAGGAATGGATAAAGAAGATGTGATATATATACACAATGGAATACTGCTTAGCCATAAAACAGAATGAAATAATGATGCTTGCAGCAACATGGATAGATCTAGAGATTATCATACTAAATGAAGTCAGACAGAGAAGACAAATAGATGATATCACTTATAGGTGAAATCTAAAAAATGGTATGAATGAATATATTTACAAAATGGAAATATAGTCACAGATATTAAAAACAAGTTTATGGTTACCAGGGGACAAAGGGGGAGTGCTAAACTGGGAGATTGGGATTGACATATATACTATATACACTACACATATATACTACTATATATAAAGTAGCTAACTAATAAGGACGTATTGAACAGCACTGGGAACTCTACTCAACACTCTGTAATGACCTATAATGAAAAAGAATTGATAAAAGAGTGGATATATGTATATGTATAACTGATTCACTTTTCTGTACAGCAGAAACTAACACAACTTTAGAAATCAACTATACTACAATAAACCTTTTTTAAAAATCTCTTGCTCCACGTACTATTTATTAATGACTCTAAAGTTGATTATTCTACTCTGTATTCTCATAATTCTTGGTACTTAAGGTAATGGCAGCATAAAATGTAATGCATTGTGATTTTTAAAAGGAAATCTCAGTTCAGTTCAGTCACTCAGTCATGTCCGACTCTTTGTGACTCTATGGACTGCAGCATGCCAAGTTTCCCTGTCCATCACAACTCCCAGAGTCTACTCAAACTAAAGTCTATCATGCTGGTGATGCCATCCAACCATCTCATCCTCTGTCATCCACTTCTCCTCCCACCTTCAATCTTTCCTAGCATCAGGGTCTTTTCAAAATGAGTCAGTTCTTTGCACCAGGTGGCCAAAGTACTGGTGCTTCAGCTTCAGCATCAGTCTTTCCAATGAATATTCAGGACTGATTTCCTTTGGGATGGACTAGTTGAATCTCTTTGCAGTCCAAGGGACTCTCAAGAGTCTTCTCCAACACCACAGTTCAAGAGCATCAATTCTTCAGCCCTCAACTTTCTTTATAGTGCAACTCTCACATCCTTATATGACTGCTGGAAAAAACATAGCTTTGACTAGATGAACCTTTGTTGGCAGAATAATGTCTCTACTTTTTAATATGCTTTCTAGGTTAGTCATAACTTTTCTTCCAAGAAGCAAGCGTCTCTTAATTTCATGGCTGTAGTCACCATCTGCAGTGATTTTGGAGTCCCCAAAAATAAAGTCTGTCACTGTTTCCACTGTTTTCCCATCTATTTGCCATGAAGTGATGGGACCAGATGCCATGATCTTAATTTTCTGAATGTTGAGTTTTAAGCCAACTTTTTCAATGTTCTCTTTCACTTTCATCAAGAGGCTCTTTAGTTCTTCTTTGCTTTCTGCCACAAGGGTGGTGTCATCTGCATATCTGAGGTTATTGATATTTCTCCTGGCAATCTTGATTCCAGCTTGTGCTTCATCCAGCCCGGCATTTCACATGACGTACTTTGTATAAAAGTTAAACAAGCAGGGTGACAATATACAGCCTTGGCATACTCCTTTTCCTATTTGGAACCAGTCTGTTGTTCCATGTCCAGTTCTAACTTGTTTCTTGACCTGCATACAGATTTCTCAGTAGGCAGGTAAAGTGATCTGGCATTCCCATCTCTTTAAGAATTTTCCACAATTTGTTGAGATCCACACAGTCAAAGGCTTTGGCATAGTCGGTAAAACAGTAGATGTCTTTCTGGAACTCTCTTGTTTTTTTGATGATCCAACAGATGTTGGCAATTTGATCTCTGGTTCCTCTGCCTTTTCTAAATCCAGCTTGAACATCTGGAAGTTCACGATTCACATACAGTTGAAGCCTTGCTTGGAGAATTTTGAGCATTACTTTGCTAGTGTGTGAGATGAGTGCAACTGTGTGGTACTTTGAACATTCATTGACATTGCCTTTCTTTGGGATTGGAATGAAAACTGACATTTTCCAGTCCTGTGGCCACTGCTGAGTTTTCCAGATTTGCTGACTTATTGAGTGCAGCACTTTCAAAGCATCCTTTTTTAGGATTTGAAATAGCTCAACTGGAATTCCATCACCTCCACTAGCTTTGTTCATAGTGATGCTTCCTAACACCAACTTGACTTTGCATTTGTCCCTATATCCTTACTAAGGGAATACCTGGCATGAGCTATGCATTTATGAATTTTTTAAATAATTGCTTTGATCTTGTGTCCTTAAAAAAAGCAAGCTAGCAAAGTATGTCACAAAGAACACCCTAATATTCATTAGTTAGAAGAATTTAAATGCTTTGGTCATAATTACTGACTGACAAACACAGAAGACAATACATAAATACTGAGGTTATGAATTAATGTCCAGAATACTGGACAAGAAATGCTGATAACTCTCTGAATAGTACTGAGTTGGATTATAAGACCCCAAAATGTGTTTTATTACCAAAGAAGCCAATTATAAAAATAGATTTTTACAGTATCTTTTAAATAGTTGCTTTCCTTGATAATAGAAATCGTTCACACTATTTGCACTAAATTTGGAAAATGCAATAATATATGTAGAAGAAAATAAAAGCAAAATATATAACCCCACATTTCCCACCTAATAACCACTATGATGTATTTTATTCCAGTCTTTTTTTATTAGCACATTATATGAAGAATTAGTGACAAAATTCAATGAAAGTATTTACCATTATATTTTTTTCACTGAATATATTTTGAGTCATTTTTCCACACCATTAAATATTATTTGAAAACATGATTGCTATGACAATGCTATCTGTTCACATTGGTTTAGCTGTTCTCTTGTTATACATTTATATTAATCCCTTGTTCTTTTGTTTCTATAAACACCATTGTGATGCACATGCTGTAGCAGAAAATTTTCTTCAATACTAGCTTGCATGACATAGCAGGATAATGTTTTAAGTTTCTAACTCTCACACACGGAGACTGTGGGGGTGCAAATTAATGGACAGTGTTTATTGTCCAGACTACTTTGGAAGAGCCAGAACCTAGGAACAAGGATGAACCTGGTCCCCCTGACCATTCACAGGCCCGTCTGACAAAGCTCTCAGGTGATGGGATTGTATAAGGGGTCTTTGGTCCTTAGAGGAGGGGCACTAGTCCCAGAAGGATATCACAGGATGCTCCTAAAGAGAGTATGCCATCTGGTCACATGGGAGCTTTTGCCTTCTCCCAGTGTGTGGGGCCTCAACTGCGGTGCTCCCTGACTGCTCCCACTCAGGAGAAAGGAGATGCTGGGGACAAACCCAAACGTTCTTGGAAAAGAAATATGGAAATCACCTCTGAAGCAGCAAAAGTGGCTCAAGACACCATAGCCTAAGGACTGCCAACTCAAGCCCAAGCAAAGATGAAGTACACGTCCCAAAGGGAAGATCCAAGGGCAAGGTGGTCAATTCAATGCAATAAACAGAGTTCCTCTGGCTCTGAATTCTCCAGTGCACTGAGGGTCTTATCCTGGCTTTGCTTCTTGGAGCATTTTGAGTTGGTAGGTCACCACTCAATGTCTTGGCTTCCTGATTATAAGACAATAAATATTATCTACCTTGCATTATAACTTTAAGGATTAGAAGGGCTTTAAGATGGTTAAGAACAGTGTTGCAGCATATAGAGCGCAGTTAGCAAATAGCAAGAAGAGGAAGAAAAGGGGGAAAGAGAAGTGTATTATGTCAGGTTTGTTGAAAAACAAACTCTGAGACAGATGTGTGAGCAGAAGCTTTCTTGGGGAACCGTCTCGGGATCACCACCTCTAAGAGAGTGAGGGAGGCAGATGGGACAGGGTGGGGTGGGGTGGGGAAGATAAGCTGCTGGGACATTGCAACGAAGACTGTGGCCAATTCCTGTGGAACTGTGAATCTGGGATGGCCCTTAAGAGTTGTCCTGAATCGTGCAATGGAGCCAGGCCCAGCTGCCCAGGAATGACCAGTCATTGGATGCAGGCTGGCCCCAAAGACATGTGACTTTGGGTAAGGTAGCTCTCCTTAGCCAACAATCCCAGTATATGGGGAATGAGTGTGTCAGTCCTATAGAAGGGATCTTAGATGGCAAAACATTGCATCTCTTATAAGGAGAAAATTTATTTTTACTTTAGGCTGTGCTGGGTCTTTGTTGCTGTGGGCACTTTTCTCTAGTTGCAGACAGTGGGGGCTACTCTCTAGTTGTGGTGCCTGGGCTTCTCATTTCAGGGGCTTCTCTTGTTGCAGAGCTCAGGTTCTAGGGCCTGTGGGCTCAGTAGTTGCAGCTTGTGGGCCCTAGAGCACAGGCTCCGTAGTTTTGGTGGATGAGCTTAGATGCTCCATGGCATGTGGGATCTTCCTGGATCAGGGATTGAACCTGTGTCTCCTGTATTGGCAGGCAGATTCTTTACCACTGAACCACCAGGGAAGCCCTGAGAAAACCTATTGTTCATCTAATGCTTCTACCACGTCCCAGACACATCTTCACAATAAAATCGAACACTTCTAGCATTTGCTTTCTTCCAGGCACAGTTCCAAGTTACCAATATTGACTCATGTACTCTTTAAGACAGCCCTTAGAAGGCAATGGCAACTCACTCCAGTTTTCTTTTTCTTTTTTGTCCCCCACTCCAGTATTCTTGCCTGGAGAATTCCATGGAAGAGGAGTCTGGTGAGCTACAGTCCACTGGGTTGCAAAGAATCAGACACGACTGAGTGACTAACACATAGGAAGTTTTACCACACTCAGAATGATTAGAAAATTGACCTGCTGTTACCCAGAAGTACATGTCAGAGGCAGAGTTTGAACCCCAGTGGTCTAACTCCAGAATCTATGTACTTAACCTCACAGATAATGAAATATATCCTCTGTTGTGGAGTAACTCACTATTTCAATAGCTGTGGAACAAATTCTTGTTAAAGGCAGTGATTAGTTATTTATTGCTTCCCTAACAGATTACAGATTACCACAGATATAACAGCCTATAACAAAACCTTCTTATCATCTCACATTTCTGTAGATCAAAGTCTGGTGCAACATGGCTCCAGTGGGTCTTCTGCTGAGTTGCCAGTGGGGCTGAAATCAACGTGTCAAGAAGGCTGGTTCCTTTTTGGAGGTTCTGGGCATCCACCTACCTCCACGCTCATTCAGTTCCTTATGGTTGTAAGACTGAAGTCCCTATCTCCTGGCTGATGTCACCTGGGAACAGTATTTGCTCTGAGAGGCTGCCAGGACTTCTGTTTTCCAATTGTCCCTCCTCCAGTACCAGTAGGTTGAGTCCTTCTGCTGCAGACATTCCTAACTTCTCCATGTGTCACATTTCTTATTCCACGGAATCCTTTCTGTGCTTTTAAGGGTTCAAGTGTCCCCTTGATAATCTGAGACAATCTCCCTATCTTAATTATAACCACAAAGTCCATTTTGTCATGTGACATATTTATTTGTAAGATCTAAGGATTAGGAAGAAGACATCTTGGGATGGGGGTGCATTCTGACTTCTACCAGCATTTAGGGCAACAGTCACACCAGGCTGATCATCACAATGAGTGTTCACCCTGATCTTTGTTTTTATATCAAGCAGTGCTGCCACTTATCCATGCAGCCAGCATCCAATGACGATGAGGGTGGGGTACCACCATTCAACTGTTGATATTATTTTGGCTCTTTTCCTGATTAATAGTTTACTCCTCCTTTTGGTCTTTAATTTACCTGCTTTTTGATCTTGTTTTTATCTCTGTCTTCAAACCCTATCCTTGTTCTTAGGCTTAATAAAGAAGGGGCTTCCCTGGTTTCCACTTGAGTCACCTACGAAAACAAGGCTCCCTGGGTTGGCAGGTCCAGGAAACCTCTCCACCTGACTGATCCTCCTTGCACTTCTCCAAGCCCTTCACTGCCTAGCCTCTGCTTACCTCTCAAACTCCATTTCCTTCTGCTCAGAATCTCCTCCCATAGAAGGGCAAGGACAGTGTCTTATTCATATCTTTAGCCACAACTTCTAGAATAGTGTCTGGTGTAGGGTAAGCAATCAATATAAGCTTGTCAAATTTTGAATGGAGGGAAAGTGGATGGATGTGTGTGTGAATTAAATGAACAAAAGAGCTCAATTAGTTATGAGATAAGAAGACTTGCCTTTCCTAAGTGTGATGATTCATGAGTTAGGCCAGCAGGGTGAAACCAAATGTATTTTCCTTTATAGTTTACTTATTAAACAAATATTTACTGAGTGCCCTTATAAATGAGATTCTATAATAAGTTTTGGTGGTGATGAATGAGACATGCTTCTTGGCCTGAGAGAGGTTTACTTTCCATCAGGGAGAGAAGCTATGTACACATTTGTTTCTTTTCTCTCCCCCATGTCTTCTGACCTATCTCTTCCCCATCTGTATTTCTTGACATTCTGCCTCTCCTTCCTAAATCAGTCCCAAGACCCTGACCTGTGCCAGCAATTCTTCAAACAAACAAATTGCTCATATTGGGCTCCACTTTTAAAACTAAGTATTAGAAAGGGTTTGAGAGCTGGTTAAATGTCTTTGTTGGCAAGAAAGAGAATAAAAAAAGAACTTAAAAGAATTTTGTTGTTTTGACTGTTTCACGGTTACTTTTGAGGTTATTTATACTTAACTTCCATCCTTTCTGGCATGGATAAACCTGTCTTTCTACTGGTTCTACGGTCAAACCAAATGAGGGAGGCACTATGGCCGCTGAAAGCAAGAAGTTGCAAACTTTGGGGCCAGAGACACTGGAATATTTCATTATTTTTGTCGTTGTTGCTGAGGTGAAATTCACATAACATAAAACCACCAATTTAAAAGTGACAACAACAATTTATTCAGTGACATTTAGTACAGTCACAGTGTTGTGCAACCATCATCTCTCTCTAATTCCACAACATCTTCATCACTCTAAAAGGGAACCCCATATCCATTAAACCATTATTCCCTCTCCCCCGTCCCCGAAGCCCCTGGCAGCCACCAATCTGCTCTCTGTCGCTATGGATCTTCCTATTCTGGACATTTCATATAAATGGAACATATAATATGTCACCTTGTGGTTTCTGGCTGCTTCCCCTTAGCATAATATATATGCTGAGGATCATATATACACATTGCTGTGTGTATCAGTACTTAATTCCTTTTTATGCATAAATAATGTTCTATTGTACGTATATACCATAATGTGTTTACCCATTCATTCACTGATGAATACTTTGTTTGTTTCCAACTTTTGGAATTATATTACTATGAAAGTGCAGTTATGTGTATTTGTTTGAGTACTCGTTATCAATATGGGGGGTTTATACCTAAGAGAGGAATTCCTGAGTCATTCATATATATTATATATATATATGCCACAAGTGATAAAGAATCTGCCTGCCCAATGGAGGAGACGCAGGATATGCAAGTTTGATCCCTCAGTCGGGAAGATCCCCTGGAGTAGGAAATGGCAACATGCTCCAGTATTCTTGCCTAGAAAATTCCAGGGACAGACTATTCTCGTGGGTTATAGTCCATGGAGTCGCAAAGAATCAAACACGACTGAACACACACACACACACACACACACACACACAAACACATCTATGGGCCTCCCAGGTAGCTCAGCTGGTAAAGAATCCACCAGCAGTGCAGGAGACCCCGGTTCGATTCCTGAATTGGGAAGACCCCTAGAGAGTGAATAGGCTACCCACTTCAGTATTCTTGGGCTTCCCTGGTGGCTCAGATGGTAAAGAACCTGCCTGCAATGCGGGAGACCTGGGTTTGATCCCTGCGTTAGGAAGGTCGCCTGGAGAAGGGTATGGCAACCCACTCCACTATTCTGGCCTGGAGAAACCCCATGGATGGAGGAGCTTGGCGGGCTACAGTCCATGGGGTTACAAAGAGTCAGACATAACTGAGCACGCGCACACACACACACACACACACTCATGTATATATATATATATATATGTGCATAAATATATATATATTGGAGAAGGCAATGGCACCCCACTCCAGTACTCTCGCCTGGAGAATCCCATGGACAGAGGAGCCTGGTAGGCTGCAGCCCATGGGGTCGCTAAGAGTTGGATACGACTGAGCGACTTCACTTTCACTTTTCACGTTCATGCATTGGAGAAGGAAATGGCAACCCACTCCAATGTTCTTGCCTGGAGAATCCCAGGGATGGGGGAGCCTGGTGGGCTGCTGTTTATGGGGTCGCACAGAGTCGGACACAACTGAAGCGACTTAGCAGTAGCGTATATATATATTCCTATGTTTAACTTTTTGAATACCCACCAAACTCTTTTCCAGAGTGGCTACAGCATTTTATGTTCATACCACAAATACATGGGTGGGAGGTATTCCTTGCCAGCACTGGTTATTTTCCTTTTACCCCCTTTACTATGCTGAAGTGAAAGAAAGAAAAGTGAAAGTGAAAGTCACTCAGTCGTGTCCAACTCTTTCCAACCCCACGGACTATACAGTCCACGGAATTCTCCAGGCCAGAATACTGGAGGGGGTAGCCTTTCCTTTCTCCAGGGAATCTTCCCTACCCAGGTATCAAACCCAGGTCTCCTGCATTGCAGGCAGATTGTTTACCAGATAAGCCACAAGGGAAGCCCAATAGCAATGCTAGTGGGTATGAAGAAGCATCTCACTCCTGACCCACCAGTTTCCCTCTACTCCATTTCCCACTTTCCTTCCTGTTGGAAAGGGTTTATTCTTCAGAACTTTTGCCTCATTCATGCCAATGTGGATCTTGCTATCTCTAGGAAACCCTGTAGTCCTCATCTACCCCAGACTAAGCCCTTTATTTTGCAGAGATAACCTTCTGGGTTCTTACAAGTTACCAGAAAATCTGAGTTCACAGCATACTAAATAGGTGGTTTGGAGGAGACAACTTGACCTGAGGGACACTTAGGCTTTTTATTTGTTAAGTGCATGGGAATTAACATCCCTTACAGGGTTGACATAGGACTCAAAGACTTTATGAATTGCAAATGCTTTGCTGGGTTATTGCTATCACTGGCCGGAAGGACTGGATGTATTATGACTGCATTTCTCCAGCATAGGATCTGGCCAACAATAGAAGATCTATGATGAATGAATGAGTGAATGACTATTACATTATTATTATTTCACTGTGGAAATGGCAGAGAGATGGAAAAAATATTCCAGTTCTTCTTTCATCAAAGAAGTGTAACAGACTAAAGTATGTGCAAACTGGAGAGTGCATAAATCTAGTCCTACAAAAGGACTCCCTCCCTTACTATACTGGGCAGTCCTGGGTCCACTTGAACAACAAGATAGCAGACTCAGAAGGCAACCTACTTCCTACCAACCATATTTTGCTGGCATAATCTTGGCCACCATATGCTGTAGGAAGGCAGAGATAACATGGTCTCAGTTTATGGGCCTCCAGGCTTCACATACAGAACAGAAGTATAGTCTTTTCCATGCATGAGATGTACTCGGTCCTAATCCCCATTTGGGAAAGGGGTCTCCAACCCCAGCTATCTGTATCTGGTTCAAATCCCTACAATTCATAATCATTTAGCTTCAGACTTGTAACTCTGGGTTCTCCATTATCTTTGAAAATATCTTTGAATGTAGCTGTGTTCTTTTTATTACATAAAATATTTTACCTACAATATCTGTGCAACTGGGTCAGAGAGAGAGAAGTTTCAGAACATGCTCACTTCTCCAAATTACCCTGGAGGGATCTTCGTTGCTTTTTCTACCATTCCACTAACCAAGGTTATCTGGTTCATCCTACACTCTCTCCACTTACAATCAAATAATTAACTCTCAGAGAATAAGTTACAGAAGGTGTGCTATGTTTGGTCTTCATAACAACTCTATGTGGTAGGTGGTTTTATTATCCTCCTTTTACATCAGAAGCATTATTTTGCTATGTCCAGGATGCCCATGTGAAATTGGATTCTTGTTTTACTCTGACTCTCACTACTGTTAAAGTTGACGTCTGTACACACTACATGGGTGTGAGAAAGAGAACACACACACACACACACACACGCCTATGTGCACACACATGCCCAGATATTCATATGCACACACAATAGATACATTTTTTTGGTCCATGCTGCTAATCAAATGTTGAAAGGATCTTTGCTCAGGGCTTGTCAACAGACTCGCTTGCTTTAGATGTGGAAATAGTAGTAGAGTTGCTCACTTGTCTTTCCCACTTGGATTGATTGGACAAATCAAGGCCTTTTCAGCGAGCCCAGCCCTATTAGCAGTCTACCGAAGTGGGTGCCTTGCCCTTCCCTACCCCCTTTCTCCAGAAGCCAGAGTATATGGAGAGACAGGGAGCGCCAGATCCGACAGTTATGGGCTGGAATTGAGTTCTCAGCTTGTTTTAACTGCCCGGGCGTGATTGCCTGTGAAAACGGTTTGATTTTATGCTCTTTGTGAAGCTGCGTCAAGCTCCATTTGAAATAACAAGGGCCTTTCTTTCCTTTGCTTCTGTTCAAAGTGGGGATGAGTGGGATGGGGGAAAGAAGGGAGGGTGAGTTTCCAAGAGAGCAGGCAGGGCAGGACTGTGAACGATCAGGGGTAGGAGTGAGTGGGCAGATGGGGGAAGCAGTGCCATACAACTGCCCACAGGCAACCTGCAGCCTCGGCAGATGCAGGCAGTGGCATCTGGCACCTTCCAAAGTCCCCCCATTCGGCAGCTGTTCTGTGAGGACTGGTCAGGCAGGCATTTGGTAGGACCGTCTCTGTGTCTGTGTATAATGATAAAGCATAAGGGAGAAGTAGGAGGGCTGGAGGTTAGACATACTAACTTGAGTACCATAGAGCCCATACTGTTCATCCTGCCTAGTCCTGGCTATTTCTTACAGAGACAGACCCCATAGCTGTGATGTCCAGGTCAGTAGACACGTGTAGATACAGAGCACTTAAAATATAAGTGAATTGAGATGGGCTGTGAGTGTAGGATACACAGCAGAGTTCAAGGGCTCAATGTGATAAAAATCACTTAAAAATATCTCATTAATAATATTTTATGAATATTTTGCAAATATTCAGAAATATAGACACAGACGTAGAGAACAAATATATGGATACCAAGGGGGAAAGAGGTGGGGTGAGAGGAATTGGTAGAGGGGAACTGACACAGACTATTGGAACTATGTATAAAATAGGGCTTCCCAGGCGGCACAGTGATAAAGAACTCACCTGCCAATGCAGGAGATATGGGTTCCATCCCTGGGTCGGGAAGATCCCCTGGAGAAGGAATTGGCAACCCGCTCATATTCTTGCCTGGGAAATCCCAAGAACAGAGGAGCCTGGTGGGCTGATCACGGGGTCTTAAAGAGTCGGAGATGACTTAGCGACTAAACAGTAAATAGCAACCAAACAATAAGACAGGCAACTGATGAGAAAGTACTGCATAGCACAGAGACCTCTACTTGAAGCTCTGTGGTGTCCTAAGTGTGAGGGAACTCCAAACGGGAGGAGGTACATGTGTATGTCTGGCTGATCCACTTTGCTATGCAGTAGAAGCTAACATAGCATTGTAAAGCAAGTATATTAGAGTAGAAATTAATAAAAACCAACCAAACAAAAAACAGTTTATGCTGATTCAATGTTGAAATGATAATGCTTTGGATACGTTGGTCTAACATATATCATTAAAATTAATGTCTCCTTTTCGTGCTTTGTTAATGTGGTTACTGGAAAATGTGAAATTGAATGCATGGCTCACATTCCATCTCCATTGGACCGTGCTGAAGACCAAATCCAGCATGCTCCCACAGGCTCCCATAGGCTACGGTGGTTAACATCGTGTTCCTCACACAGAAACCTCACTTTGGCAACCCCAAATGTAGCTCAGTTTATTATACACTCATAAAAATGGCTTTATGAGCCCTTAATTGCTGCAGTAAAAGCTCAAAAATGCTTGATGTTCCAACTCCAAACGCAGTCAGTTGCAGGAAATCTTGTGGGCAGAATTGGGGAAAAATACTTAAGACAGCACAGAGGTCATAATCCCCAGGAAGACACTTGCCACCTCTTCCACTCACTTTGACCCCTGTTCTTCTTCCCTCCTTTTGTATCACCACCTTCCTTTACTTGCTTTTCCTTCTCCCTCCTAATGTTGGAGAAGCAAAGCTAGCATTGACTGCACAGCTACCAAGAGCTAGGTTCATGCCTGAAATCATCACACAATGTTCATATGAACTAGGTATCATTGTCCCCATTTGAAAGGTGAGAAAACTAAGGCTCAGGGAACTGAGGGCATTTGTCTGAGGTCACATAGTAAGCAGCAAAACTGGGGTTCTAAATACAGGCAGTCTGAATCCAGTTCCTTAACTCCACCACTCTCTTTCCCATTTTGCTAAAGCCATCTCTGGCTGTTAATTGTAATACCCTCACCTTCACAATGGCCAAGAAGCCCTGGGCTTCAAGCTTCATAGAAAGGAAAAGGATAGAACCAACAGGGAGGCACCCTTGTCTTACCCTTTGTAGTAGATAGATCGTCTTGCCTTTTTTTCTTTTTGAGTGGTTGACCTCCTGTTTCCATGCTCAGGACTTTAGTCTGTGGTGCAGAACTATCTGATGTGTATCAGTAGAAGCAAGAGGGCTACTGCATCCTGGCTATCTGCTTCCAACCTAACCGACTTGCTCACCGTCCTTGTCCTGTATGTTTCATTCTTGCTGGTGTGATACTTCATCTTATGTCCCAAAGTCTGGTAGGATCAGTGCTCTCATATATCCTAGTCTGTGTCATCTCCAACTCTCAACTTAATTGCCTCCTCCTGTTGGAAGTATTCCCTAATCCCGCTTAGCGAGACATGATCTCTTCCTGTGCCTGTCTTATGTTGCTCAATCAGTCCTTTTCAGCCGTGTATTACAATGATGATGCATGCTTCTCATCTCCCCTACAATGTTTTGAAGGAGAAATGGGCCTTGTGATGACTACATCGACCTGGAGGCAAAGGAACTTGGGTTCATGCTCTGGTTCTGCCACTTAGTAGCTCTGTAACCTCAGGTAAGTGATGCAAACTCTCCAATGCTCAGTTTCTTCATCTCTAACAAGGAAGGACACATGAATTTCAATTTATGATGATTTAACCTAGGTTGTTTTCGACTTTGTGGTGGTGTAAGAGATATACACATTCAAACTTTCAATTTTGATCTTCTCCCGGGCTAGTGATACACGGTATGATAATTCTTCCTGATGCGGGGCATCAGTGAGCCGCAGCTCTTAGCCGCAGGACCATCAGGGTAAGCAGCCTACACGCTCACAACCATTCTGTACCACACAACCATCTGTGTTTCATTTTCAGTACAGTGTTCAAAAAATTTAAAAAAATTTCATATGATTTTCAGCACTTTATTATAAAATAGGTTTTGAGTTAGATGATTTTGCTGAGTTGTAAGCTACTGTAAGTGTTCTGAGCATCTTTATGTAGGCTAGGCTAAACTGTGATGTTTAGTAGTTTAAGAGCTAAGATGCAGTTTTGACTAATAATATTTTCAATTGTCATGGGCTTATTAGGATGTAATCACATTGAAAGTTGAGGTGGATCTTTACTAATATCTACATCATAGATGTTAAAACCTAGCCCTGAAGTGAGGTGAAAGTGTTTCTCAGTTGTGTCTGACACTTTGCCCCGGGGATTAGGGCAGGCTTCTCTGTCCATGGAATTCTCTAGGCAAGAATACTGGAATGGGTAGCCATTCCCTTCTCCAGGAGATCTTCCCAACCCAGGGATTGAACCCAGGTCTCCTGCATTGCAGATGGATGCTTTACTGTCTGAGCCACCAACAAAGCCCAGAAAACAGCTCTACCTCTTACTAATCATTTGACTTTAGATATCTCCTTGAGTTTCAATTTCTTTACCCTTAGAATAGGAATAATAATACTTTTCTGATAGATTTTGAGATGAAAAGATGCTGTATGTAAAAGGCACAGTGCAGAAAATTATGACAAAGTTGGTATTCATAAAATGCTTACTGAATGAGTTAATAAATTAACAAATGGGGATGATGGTGGTCAGGACCAGGGATATACAACAGAAGGAATTAGAGCCAATTCTGGTTTATTTAAAGACTACATGACCACTTACTGAAGATCTTACATAAAAATTAAAGGGTAATAGTCAAAACCATTTAGTGAACATCTCCAATATGCAAATATTTTAAAACAGCATCTGATAACCTTTTCGGACCATACCCATTAGCCCTGACAAACCTCTGCCCAATTTGGAATCTAAGCTCCTCACCACTCCATGATGCTGACATTCATCAGGTGGGGGAATCCAAGTTTTTTGAGAGTCAAGACAATGTTAGTATAAATGATAGAAAGGCAGCTTAAAATAGCACAAGCCAAAGAGCAACTTGTGACTCAAATAGTTGGGAAGAATATAAGCCTCTGAGATTTGAAAGAACTCCTGGAATCTTATGTTCTCCAGGACCCCTAACTATACCCACCCCATATCCAAATATTATAATAAAAATTGCATGTGACTTAGGTGCATTTCTCTTCATTACTTCTCTCCTTCTCTTCACCTTGAAACACTAATTGCTCTATTCTCAGATTTCCCTGAATACTTTGTTTGTATGAAAGTACTTGCAATGTTTTACCTTATATTGTGGTGATATTCACATATAGGCCAGTTAGCAGATTGGATGCTTAAATATATTTGAATAGATTTATGTGTAGATCAAGAGGTGGCTTGAGAGCTACATAGATAAATGGGTAGAGGTAAGGTGAACAGGAAGCAACAGTTAGAACTGGACATGGAAAAACAGACTGGTTCCAAATAGGAAAAGGAGTATGTCAAGGTTGTATATTGTCACCCTGCTTATTTAACTTATATGCAGAGTACATCATGAGAAACGCTGGGCTGGAAGAAGCACAAGCTGGAATCAAGATTGCTAGGAGAAATATCAATACCACCTTTGTGGCAGAAAGTGAAGAAGAACTAAAAAGCCTCTTGGTGAAAGTGAAAGAGGAGAGTGAAAAAGTTGGCTTAAAGCTCAACATTCGGAAAACTAAGATCATGGCATCTGGTCTGATCACTTCATGGCAAATAGATGGGGAAACAGTGGAAACAGTGTCAGACTTTGTTTTTTTGAGCTCCAAAATCACTGCAGATGGTGATTGCAGCCATGAAATTAAAAGACGCTTGCTCCTTGGAAGGAAAGTTATAACCAACCTAGATAGCATATTAAAAAGCAGAGATATTACTTTGCCAACAAAGGTCCATCTAGTCAAAACTATGGTTTTTCCAGTGGTCATGTTTGTATGTAAGAGTTGGACTGTGAGGAAACCTGAGCGCTAAAAAATTGATGCTTTTGAACTGTGGTGTTGAAGAGGACTCTTGAGAGTCCCTTCGACGGCAAGGAGATCCAACCAGTCCATCCTAAAGGAGATCAGTCCTGGGTGTTCATTGGAAGGACTGATGCTGAAGCTGAAACTCCAATACTTTAGCCACCTCATGCAAAGAGCTGACTCATTGGAAAAGACCCTGATGCTGGGAGGGACTGGGGGCAGGAGGAGAAGGTGACAACAGAGGATGAGATGGCTGGATGGCATCACCGACTTGATGGACATGATTTTGAATAAACTCCGTGAGTTGGTGATAGACAGGGAGGCCTGGCATGCTGCGATTCATGGGGTTGCAAAGAGTCAGACACGATTGAGTGACTGAACTGAACTGAAGGTGAACATGTAGATGAATAGATAGATGGATAAATGAATGAGAGATGCAAATATATTGATGGATAGAATTGTGGTTGGATGAGTGGACTGAGGGATGGATGGGTGCAAACAAATAGATGGAGGGGGATATTTTATGGGTGTTAGATTGATGTATTAATAGTTTATTGAATTAGTAGACACATTGGAGAATGGATAAATGGACAATGAGAGAGGCAGCTGAATGACAATGTAAGCATCTGAAGGACACCTGTTCCTTTTAGGTTAATTTCATACAATTTTAAATTTCATAGAATTTCTAAGTTTCATAGAATTTTAGTTCTTTCTTGTATAAAATAATAAAATATGCAGCTGGCACAATTTTCCTTTTTCCATGGTTAATGTCTGAGAAGTCATTAGGGAAAGTTGATGCCTTCTTTAGATGGAGTCTGCAGAAATGCAAATAAAATGCTTACCTGTGTTGTGGTTTATATAGTACACATCATAAGGTGTCTGAGTATCTTAGTGAAGAAGAAATGGAGAAAGATATTTTATGTAAACATATGACAGTCCATTAATCTTGAATTCTGAGAGTAATGTTGCCCACTTTGACTAGGTAGAGAGAAAGGGGTTGGAGGTGCATCGGGCAGAAAGAGGAACACGTTAATCACTTAGTATCACTCATAGGGTAAAACACCTCTCAGACAAGCTTTTTTCTTCCTTTAACCTGCTCTTTGCTCCTGCCACCAGGTTTAGCTGCTTTCTCTGCTTTGGGATGAGCAGAAACAAAGTTGTATTCTGGAGCTCAGTCATAAGGAAAAGTCATACAAGTTCTTAACAATAAAGCTAGCATCCATATTCTAATCTGACTTAACTGGAATAGAGAGGAACCATCACTATGCTGGTATTACAGGTAATATGTTTCAGGAGCTCTACCAAAGATGGGTTCTTAGAGGGAGGTAAATTTGGATTTGTGTCCAAATTCTTCGTCTTACTGAGAGACGTCTGTTTTTAGTATCATGGTCTGCCAGGTGTCTCCTATCAGCTCCCTGCTACCAGTTCTCCTGCTGAAAACAACTGTCAATACTAGATAAAACATTTTTATGCCTTTTTGAATGCTTCTTTGAGCTGGCAAGAAGTTAAGTGATGCTCATTATAGGGACCTAGAGATGTAAACATAACACTGAAGCTGCCTTGTGCCTAGAGGGCATTTTCTGATCTTTGTGAGACAAGTTTGTGCAGCCTTATGGAGCTTAGAGACAGAATGCAAAACTCAGTCCACCCAAGACAAGGGGATGGGACTTCACAGAGCTTTAGTACACTTTAGTGTACAGGAGAGTTAGAAACACAAACCCTGGATGATTTCAGAGAAATTTACAATGAAAGAAGTTTGCTCAAGAAATTTTAGCAATTAATGGAGAGGAAAAACATCCCATGAGAAGTCATAAACACAAACCAGTCATCCTGGTTTTTGTAGTCGGAAGTCACTCTGTTGAATATCTAGCCAAGAATAATTAAAAATGGTTCTGTCCTTGTTGTCCCTGAGAGACGGCAGAAACCTAGGTCAGTCTTCTTTGGAATAACCATCTCAAATTATGTCTATAGGTAAAGTTTCAGGGAAATATGTCTATCTCAATAAATTCTTGACTGTATACAGCATTTTATAGGCTAGACATAGCTTTCTCCCTCAACCTTATAGTTACCATCTTCCAAAGTGGAAAGATTTCATTTGGGTCCTGGATGATATTGCTTTATTTAAAAAAAGAAAATAGAACTGAAGATAAGAATAAAAATTAGAATGAGAAGGAGGAGGAGGAGAAGAAAGGTGCAAATATATAGAAAGAAATGAGTGTTACCCTATTGCTAGACATACAGACTGACCAGTTTCAACTAATATAATTGATGCTCAAAAGAGTATATTTATACTCAGATGTTTGACTGTATTCTTTTTATGTACTTGAAATAATTCCCTAAAAGTACAATTACTGGATTGAAGTGACTGAACATTTTTATATCTTCTAATTCCTGATGGAATAACTTATACAAAAGATCCTTATAAGCCTCAATGAGATAAAATATAAGGGACTTAATGTTACTTTTATGAAAAGGTAGAGAAATATGAAGAGTAAGAAAGGCACTGAATTTAAGTTTGATTAATTCACTTAATATCTCTTTGAGCTCACGCTTTTTTATCGAGAGAATTCTAGGTGCTGAGGATATCATCATAAGAAGTAGTCACAACAACCTAGAGGGGTGGAAAGGGAAGGGAGGTGGGAGGGAGGTTTAAGAGAGGGGACATGTGTACACCTATGGTTGATTTATGTCGATATATGGCAGAAACCAATACAATATTGTAAAGCAATTATCCTCCAATTAAAAATAAATATTACACAGAGAAGTAGTCACAAACTTTGCCCTCAAGGAACCAACCACAAGTAAAAGGAGATGGATAAACAGTTGCATATCCATGCTTGGAACTGTGCCAGCACATAGCAGATGGTCAATAAATGTTTGTTGAATTAAATAAATGAATAATTTGAAACAATGATGCCATGATAAGGATGAGGAAGGGATTTTTCAGCTGAGCCTAAGCAGGGGCAGATGTAGGTTTGACAGAGAATTTACAGAATCAGTTTCATGGCAAAAAGGCAGTGCCCTGGAAGGAGATGTGAAAGGTGAAATTACAATTGGGTTGGCCAAAAAGTTCTTTCTGGTTTTTCCATACCAGGAAAAACCAAACTAATTTTTTGGATAACCCAATACCTTCTGCTGGGAGACTTGGGAAGTGAATGCTAGCAAACTTGGGGCAGTGGTGGAGAGTGGAAGCACAGGATACCGTGCGGAACCTTGAGTTTGAGCCTGACTGAAAATACCCAAGATAGAAGCCAGAATCTTGAGTTGCTACAATCCAAGATAACCTATGCTTCAAGGTTGCACTAGTGGTAAAGAGCTCACATGCCAATGCAGGAGACCTAAAAGACTCAGTTCGATCTCTGGGTCAGGAAGATTTCCTGGAGGAGGGCATGCAACCCACTCCAGTATTCTTGCCTGGAGAATTCTAGGGACAGAGAAGCATGGGGGGATACAGTCCACAGGGTCACGAAGAGTCAGACACTGACTGAAGCGACTTAGCATGCATGCAAGATAGCCTGCGGGAGAGAGTGGTCCAGACATGGAAAATATTTCATGTGGATCAAGTATCACTTCATTGGAGAGAATTTGTATGTCTCTCTTGAACTCCTTACACCCCTTATCCTATCTTATTTATCTCCATTTTACTACTAGCTGACTACTATTCTGATTTGTTGTCAACCTCCTCCATGAAAAGAAAGAAGAAAAGGATATATGTCTTTGTCATTCACAATTATAACCCTAGTGTTCAGAACAGGCATGTAGTATGTAGCAGAAGTTCTGCACAGTCTGTGGTTAATAATATTCATTATAGATATTGTGTTATTTCACAAAAGGGTGGAGAAACCCAAGAAAATTTTGAGGTGATGGCTGTCTATTACCTTATTGTGATAGTTTCACAGGTGCATACATATGTCCATACTCATTAAATAGTACATATTAAACGTGCAGTTTTTGCATATCAGTTACACCTCAGTGAACCTATTCAGAGAGGTAACTCAAAAAATATTTGCTGAATGAATAAGTAAATAAAGGCAATTTTGCCTAAAGATCCCTCTTATTTCGCTATTTATTCTTGTAATAACTGCCATTCACTCAGTGACTACTATTTTCAGGCACCAGGTTGATTTTTGTTTGTACATTACTTCATTTAATCACACAAAAAAACATATGCAATGAGCCCTATTTATTTCTCATTTTATAGAGACAAATTTTACAGGACAGGGTAGTTTTAAAATGTTCTTGGCACAGTAGCTTGTATTTATTGTTGGGTTTTTTTTTTTTTTTTTTTTTTTGCTTTATTTAACATGAAGAGGGCTTTGTATGTCTTCTTATTTATACCATGTGGCAGCTAAATAACAGAGTGAGGTCATGGGGGGAACATGGGATTTGAAATCATGTCACCTGAATTCTAGCTCAAACTCTGGGACTATGTGGGCTTCACTTTCCCTTTCCTAAAATTGAAAGCTTCTCCCTATCTTTCCTACTTCATAGGAATATTGTGAGCATAAGGCAAATTAATAAATGTGAAGGCTATTAGCAAGCTATAATTTGCTATACAAATCTGACTTTACCTTTATAGCTATCCCCTCAGGGGAACTAAGTCTGAAAGACCTAAAGCTTTTGAGCTTCCAAGTATATCTTCCTTTGCATATTTCATTTGCCTAACTTTGGTGGACAGGATCATTAATATTAATATTCAGGCTTCATGAATTATGCACCTGAACCAAGAAAATTTTCTTCTACCTTTCCCATCTTATACTTCATCTCACAAGCCCAATGAGGTCCAGCTACTAACAAAGACCTTGTAGAGGATGAAGACGAGATGAATCCTTGGGATGGCGGTCATGGGTCATTCCCACACTAGGTATCATCCACTGCCAGCAGGAAGTCTAGACTTATCGGTATGCCAGGATGCACCTACATTTCCAAGTATTGATCTCTATTTTCAGAGAAGTCCGTTTGGGCCATTTGCCACCTACTGATTCAGATGGAGACAAGGTTGGAAGTGCCTCTAGTGGGACCTGTTTACATACTCGGTCAATGGCTTGTCCACAAAGTAATGGACCCTGAGGAGGCACATTAATGATGTAACTTTAAAGGAAAAGAAGGAAGAACATACATATGTGGTAAATAATGGTGTTACTACCACATTTCCACAACCAATAGGTGCCAAGGGAAGTAGGAAGAAAATGCCCCATCCCAAAGATGTCCGCATCCTAGTACCCAGAACATACGAAGGTGTTATCATACAAGACCTTTTTAAGTTTGCAAACAAAATTAAGGTTGCTGGTCATCTGACTTAGAGATGGATTGATTGTCCTAGACTGTCCAGGTGGACCCAGTGTAATCATAAGAGTTTTTAAATGGAGAAGATGGAGGCAGAAGAAGATGCATGTTGGAGTGAAAAAGACTCAATTTGCCATTGTTGGCTTTGGAGATGAAAGGAGATGGGCAGCCTTTAGAAACTGGCAAAGACAAGTAAATACATTTTCTCCTAGAGCTTGCAGAAATGAATCAGGCCTACCAGCACCTTGATTTTAGTCCAGTGACTCTCATTTCAAGCGTCTGACCTCCAGAACTGTAATATAATAAATCTGTGCTGTTTTAAACTACTAAATTTGTGGTTAGTTGTCACAGAAGCAATAGGAGAATAGAACAGTGCCAGCAGTTTGTGTATCATCTACAAGCTTCTGGTCAGCGATTCTGGCTCATTGCCATGAAAGCTAGAACTACAGAGATGCTAAATCAGTCTGGAAATTATAAGATCAAGGGCATTATTCCTACACTAAATACAGTGAATTAAAAGATCCGACTCCTCTTTGTTCCTCTGCCTCCTCTTTATTCATCTCTGAGAAGACTGGATTTTGGTCTCTAGAGTTCCTCTAGGTCTGTGACCAAAGTCTCCAGGAAGGCTTTGCCTTGTGCTGGTCACTACTGTCCTGATGGGAATGGACCCACTCTTGTGGCTCTAGAAGATAGGGTTACAAATACCAAGATTGTTTTAAAGACAATTCACAAGTACACGAGACATTTTATAATATATTAAGTACTCATTGCTGTATAAAAGGACTCCCCAGGTGGTGCTAGTGGTAGAAGACCAGCCTACCAAGGCAGGAAACATAAGAGATGTGGGTTCATCCCTTGGGATGGGAAGATCCCCTGGAGGAGGGCATGGCAACCCACTCCAGTATTCTTGCCTGGAGAATCCCATGGACAGAGGAGCCTGCCGGGCTACAGTCCTTAGGTTTGCAAAGAGTTGAACACAACTGAAGCGACTTGGCACGGCATGGCTATATAAAAAACTTGCAATTTAGGACAAGGAATATTTTCTATCTCACAGTTCCCTTGGGTGAGGACTCTGAGCTCACCATAGCTGGGTACCAATGGCTCAGAGTCTCTCTCTCACTAGGTTGTAATTAAGGTGTTAGAGCCACAGTCAAAACTTGACTGGGGGAGAATCTGTTTCCAAGCTCATTGTTATGGCTTCTGTCCAACTCATGTCCTCACAGGCTGCTGGGTGGACAGATTACTTCCTTGCCGTGTGGCCTTTTCATAGAGCAGTTCACGACAGGGCAGCTGGCTTCCTTAGAGGGAGCGAGTCATAGTCTTAATGGGATCTAACATCTAAAGTGACACCTGATCCTTCTGTATTCTATTCATTAGAAAAGAATTAATAAGTCCAGTTCACAGTCATTTGCTAGGGGCAAAGGATGACCCAGGGCATGAACACCAAGAGACATTGCTCATTTTTTTTTTTAAGACAATTTTCATTATGGGGGCCAACTTAGAGGCGGAACACCTTGGATGCAGTCTCTAATATGTGGAATGATAAATCAGTGAATATCCCCCACAATTACAAAGGATGAGTTTGATTCTCAGATAAGGGAGAAACAATCATATTTTAATAAGGCTAAGGTTGAAGTTATGTCTTCAAAGTCCTCATGGGCTTACCACCTAAGCCCTGGCTGGGTCTGCTGAGGTTGAACGATGGGAGTCTTTCTGCAGCACTCTTGGTATAAGCTCCCATCATTTAACACCTAGATAACTGCAATAGCTCCTTAATGGCCTATTGCCTTTTAATCTTGCTCCTTTTCAACTCATTTTCTAAAGTAGCTAGAATACCTTTAAAATAAATTATGCTACTCTTCTGCTTAAGATCTTTCAGTGGTTCTTACATAAAATTAGGATAAAGCCTGAAATTCTTACCAGCCTACAAGCCCAGCATGAGCCAGCAGCTGCCTATCTCTCTAGTTCTGTTTCAGGCTTTTATTCCCCCTCATCCTCTGCCCTGAAGTCATCGTATCCTTATTTTAGCCCCTTGAACCTGTCAAATTATTTCTGGCCTGGGGCCCTTATACAATGTAGCTGCTTCTTGCCTGAATCAAGTTTCTTTGAAGTCTACCTGGTTAATTTCTAGTTAAGTAAATGCCGTATATTCAAGTGATGCTCTTTTTAATTTTATGAGTGGTTTCCCTGTTGAAGGTCTATCTCTTTCATTTGACTCCAAGTTTCAGAGGAGAAAAATCATATTTCATATGCTCAGCGCTGTATACCAGCATCCTTAAAAAGTGCCTAGCATGTAGGATAAACAATTACAGAGTGAAGGAAGAAAACACAAGAATATCCAAACTTTAGCTTGATCAAGCCACATCTCCTTCCTGTAGGTCTTAGAAGAACTATATACACAAAGAAATAAGAACCAGACAGGGAATTTACATTAGAGTTGAGCTGTAATAATCTTGTAAGATCTCTTTTTCCCCCTATACTTGTTATCTCTAAATATAGCTTAAATCAATCCAGCCAAAGATATATGTCTATTTCCTCCCATTGTTAAAATATGTATCCTAATTCCTTTAATGAACATAGAGGCACTGCAGAAAAAGGACAGAGAGAGAAAAAGAATGTTTGCTCCGTGGTATAGAGCCAATCTCGCTTGGGCTGCCCACAGACCTCTCAGCCTGGGGCAGAATCTATAGGAAGAAAAGAGAAAAAATAAAGGAAGAGAAAGAGAAAACTAAGGTTGTACAATCATTGACTTTAAAAGAATGAAAGATTCCATATATATGCATTAGTATACCATATTGGTGTTTATCTTTCTGACTTACTTCACTCTGTATAATGGGCTCCAGTTTCATCTGTCTCATTAGAACTGATGGTAATGATAGCCCTATATGTGAAACAGAAAAAGAGACACAGATGTATAGAACAGACTTTGGGACTCTGTGGGAGAAGGCGAGGGTGGGATGTTCTGAGAGAATAGCATTGAAACAAGTATACTATCAAGGGTGAAACAGATCGCCAGCCCAGGTTGGATGCATGAGACAAGTGCTCAGGGCTGTTGTACTGGGAAGACCCAGAGGGATGGGATGGGGAGGGAGGCGGGAGGGGGGATCGGGATGGGGAACACATGTAAATCCATGGCTGACTCATGTCAATGTATGGCAAAAACCACTACTATATTGTAAAGTAATCAGCCTCCAACTAATAAGAATAAATGAAAAAAATAATAATAAAAGAATGAAAGAGAAGGACATGTGTACCCTCCTCATTTCCTTGAAAGTTCTACCCATCAGGATCATGGTCCTAATAAAATAGCCTGGAATAAAGTGATCCAAGAGAGCCTCCCAACTCTTCCTCCCTGATGGGGGAATGCTGTGACCTTGATCCTGCTACATCTTTAGGGACGATTAAAGATAAGAGTGGAAGAAAGATGGACTGGGGCCCTGGACTCTTTTCTCTACAGAACAGTAACAAGAGTTACTGGGGGAAATGGTTCCTGTGTATATTGAAAATAGAGATACTAGCTTGAGGATTTTATTCTTTCTCCTTAGATAACACTAACATTTAAAGAGCAATTTCACATTTATTATCTTATTTGATCCTTACAGCACCTCTGCAACATTGTTTGGGATAAGACTTTGATCCTATTTGAAAGATGAAGTAATAGACTTGGGTCAATTTTAGGTCAGTTTTATGTATTTGAAAACATCAATATTTTCTGCATTAAAATACTGTATATATACACATATGTTCCCTGGCTCTGTCTGTCAAGGAAATTTGGGAGTAACAACATCCTAATAGCAATGAACACACCTAGAGTGCATATCTTGGTTTCTTAATACCACTATCCACTGAAAGAAATCTGAACTCCTAGGGAAAAAGCTAATTTCATGGGTGTCAAAGAAAGTACAAGATCAGACTGAAATATCTTGTAGCAGAGAGAAATAATAGGAAAATTTTAAAGGGGCATAAAACTCAGCTTGAATGGAATCCCACTGGCCAAATTGGGAACAATTGAGTAACCAAATAAGTGATGATAGTCATAGGTTATAATAACTGAATAAAATAGAAAACCATGAATTTATACTGATAAAAATAACTTAAAAGTGTAATGACAGTGGCATATTTACATAATGTGAAAATATTTTTCCATAAAATACTTGTTAGTTACAAAATGAAGAGTAGTGACATTATAGTAGCAAGACTGGCAGACACACCTTAATCAAGAGATCAAGTAAACACATGGAATCATTCACCACCTGATGAGAATCAATGAGAAGAATGCAGCATCACTTTGCCAATATTTCTGCCAAGAATGCAAAACCTGAATTTAGTCATAAAGAAAAATAAAATCAAATTGAGAGACATCCTAAAAAGTGAGTGACCTGTACTCTTCAAAAGTGTCAAGGTCAGGAAAGACAAAGAAAGATTAATAACAGACTGAAAAAGACCCAAGTTGCACAAAATCAGACACAAACCAAGATTTATAACTCAGTCGTTTAGCAATAAGGGAAATTATTTGGGACAATTGGAAAAACTTGAATGGATCTGTGGGGCAGATGACAGTGATATATTCAAACTACCTTCCTGATTTGAGTGATATGCTGTGGTTATTTAGGAGAATACCGTTGTTTATAGGAGATATACACCAACATATTCTGGGGTTATTGGACATCATGCTGCCCACTTACTCTCAATTGATATAGGGAAGTGTTTGTAATCTTTTGCATAATTTTAGTGCTGTTTCAAAAATTCTTAAAGGCAGTTGGAGGGATAACACTGCATTGGTTAAGAAAAATGCCCAAAGTCTTTGATTGGAATTAATTTCTGATTAACACTGGTAGGATTTCTGTTTCTCTCAATCAGAAATCCTGATTTGTAGTCATGAATATCTTTTTTTTTTTAATTAATGATTTTATTTTTGGCTGCACTGGATCTTCTCTGCTGCGACCAGGGGCTACTCTTTATTGTGGTGCATAGGCTTCTCATTGCAGTGGTCTCTCTTGTTGCAGAGCCTGAGACTCTAGAGCATTATCTCAGTAGTTGTGGTTCACAGGCTTAGTCGCTCGGTGGCATGTGGGGCCCGCCTAGATGAGGGATTGGACCAATGTCCCCTGCAGTGACAGGCAGATTCTTAACCACTGGGCCACCAGAGAAATATCCTTCATGAATATTTTTGATCCATTTTTAATGAAGTGGTGGAAGACGGAAGAAATCAAGCAATCCTTACATGACTGAACAGACCATATATTCCAATTTTTGCAATTCCTAGAATAAAAGACTACAAAAAGGATCTCAGTAACAATTTGTTGGTGTTTTCAGTCACAAAGTAACGTTCAACTCTTTTTTCCGACCCCATAGACTGTAGCCCGCCATGTTCTTCTGTCCATGGGATTTACCAGGCAAGAATACTGTTGTAGGTTGCCATTTCCTTCTCCAGGGGATCTTCCTGACCAGGGATAGAACTCATGTCTCCTGCGTTGGCAGATTCTTTACCACTGAGCCACTGGGAAGCCCCATACGTAAGGATAGACTTTATTAATACCACATTTTATGGACAAGCCCACAAATCTCGTAACATAGCTGAGATTCAAAACTGAGTAGGTTGACTCTTAGGGCCAAAACTGCTATGTTGGTAATAACAACTATTAATATTTTGGTGATAAGTATTTAACATGTCTAAGGCACAGCACTAGTAATTTGCCTTGTACAATAGTCACATGAACCCTATAAATCAGAGTTTTCAGATAGGGAAATGATACCCAGTTAGTAAGTTTAGGTAGTAAAAATTCAAACCTGGCTCTATTTGACCCCAGAATCTGGACCCTAAGCAACTATACTACATCATCTATCTGCTGCTAAAAAATCAGGAATCCTAGAATTTTACTTTGCTTTTCACTGTTCCCCAGAAGGTTTAGATTCTTTGTGCAATGTCATTTTTTAAAGATAGAAATGAGGTTTGATATCTGTCAAACCCTGTTAGCAGCTGCCATGTTTAACTGATCCAGTCCTGTGAATGGTTGATCAGTTAGTCAATATACTTTCGAATAACCTTGTCTAGCAGAAACCTGACTTTGAAAGTCCCCCTCACAGTAGTGATCATACACACATTGCTCTTATCATCCATCTTTCTCAAAGGCCAAGCTGATCAAAATCTTCTAACAGTCAGCCAAGTTGTTGCCTGAAACTTCACCTAATGGGTTCAGAAGCAGCTGTACTTTGCAAAATTGCCTGTTCTGTACTGTCATGTCTGAAATGGAATGACTGGGAAAGCTGGATTGTATATAAGTGAAACCAACTGTCAAAGATAGCTTTTTCTGTTGTCTCCATGTTTCAACAGAGATCTCAAAAGTTTAGAATGTATAACAGATGATATGTACCCCTATACCCTAAAATGAGATACCATATCCTTCATATGGGACTTGGAAAGGATGTGACAAAAACTGGCTCTGCCAGCAAAATCCCAGCCTGTAAAAATGTTGAGTTGCAAGTGTTTGGAGAGTGGAGCCCTTTGGAGAAGGCTTTTGGAATGCTGTAGGGTCGCTTTCCCTTTTTCCCCCTCAAAATGGAGAGAAGGGGCTATACCTCTTGACTTTAAATTAGATAATAAAAGATTACTGGGGTCACAGAGACAATTTGGCCTGTGTCTCTGGGGATTAAAAGAGTATTAGAATGGCATGAGCAGCTGAGTTGAACATGAGTAGAGCTCCACTGGGTGAAATCTATTCTTTCAAAGGTGGGTATTTTCTTGGACCAGACAGATATCAACCACAAATGAGAGAGACTGCCTGGAATGTCTCTGAAGAATCTTGTCCATGCGGATGCCTAGAAGCACTCAATCAGAGGACGAACTACCAGAAGACCAAGAGCTGATGGGAAACACAAGATTGTTCCCCAGAGAACACATTAGTTTCAGTAAAGGAATTGCCCAGATGGAAAATCCCAAGGAAAACACACAAAAATGATCCAAGGAAGAAAAGTCAGTTTTAACTTCTCACCAAGCCTAGATGTCAATATTAGCTTCCAACAACGTCAGCCACGTACAATTACTCCCCTCTTCATTTGGGCTAGCCCTAAAGGTGACAGAAGCAGCATGTTCCTAGTGGAGTAGAAGGTGATCAAGAGAAAGACCAGAGTCAACCATATTCTTTGTCCCCTCTGAGGGCCAATTTCCAAGCTGAGGGAGGTCAGGAGTTTAAATTTGAATTATGCATGGCTTTACATGCATTATGGGCTTCACTGGTGGCTCAGATGGTAAAGAATGCCTGTAATGCAGGAGACCCAGGTTTGATCCCTGGGTTGGGAAGATCCTCTGGAGAAGGGAATGGATACCTACTTCAGTATTCTTGCCTGGAGAATTCCATGCAGAGAGAAGCCTGGCAGGCTACAGTCCATGGGGTTGCAGAATCAGACACAACTGAGTGACTAACACTTACAAGTATTATAAGTCTGAACCATACGAAATTGTCTTTTACATAGATCAAAAGTTATCAAACATTGGCAATTACTCATGGTTCATCCTAAAACCCTAGATTGTATTAAATGGTTTAATAGCCCAGATGAAATTACTCTTGAGGATGAAAGGAACTAAAAAGTTGTGGTACCTGCATGAGATTTCTTCCAAAGTCAGGTTAAGAACTGACCCTAGTAGAGCCCCATGTGCTCAATATTTGACTGGGAACAGTCCAGGGAGACTGCTCTCAACATAAAAATGCTTCAGTAAGATCTGAAGGTGTCACACCTGGGGGCTATCAGCCACCTCCATCCCTCACAGCAGGTTCCTTCTTGAAGGGAGGTTTTAGTGGGACACTCCCACATCTGCACAGATGCCTACTTAATAAATGGGGCATCTGAGGCCCAGGGAAGTTGGGTACCCTGCCCAAAGTCACTCGGGAACTGACAGTTTTTAATTCTAACTCAAGTCTACCCAAAACCAAAATGCTTTCCACCACAGCAAAAGACAAGAAAGAAAGGTCAATGAAAAGGTATAGTACTTCTGAGGTCCTCTAGCTGTTACCCACCCCTCCTCTGTGTTTTTATTTCATCCTAATTTTTATCTTTACTGCTCCTCCCATCTTATCTTTAATAAGTCAAGACACAAGTTGTTGAAGCAGAAAACAGTGATTTTATTTGGAAAGCCAGGTTACTGACAAGATGGTGGACAAGTGTCCCAAAGAACAATTTACTTAAGTTGGAATTCAGGCTTACTTTACACTAAAAGGGGAGGGAATATGGTTGATTGTTTCAAACTTCTTGGTTTGAGAATCCTTTGTTCAAGGAAACTATAAGCAAGGTGAAAAGACAGCCCTCAGATTGGGAGAAAATAATAGCAAACGAAGCAACAAAGGATTAATGTCAAAAATATACAAGCAACTCCTGAAGCTCAACTCCAGAAAAATAAATGACCCAATCAAAAAATGGGCCAAAGAACTAAACAGACATTTCTCCAAAGAAGACATACAGATGGCTAACAAACACATGAAAAGATGCTCCACATCACTCATTATCAGAGAAATGCAAATCAAAACCACAATGAGGTACCATTACACGCCAGTCAGGATGGCTGCTATCCAAAAGTCTACAAGCAATAAATGCTGGAGAGGGTGTGGAGAAAAGGGAACCCTCTTACACTGTTGGTGGGAATGCAAACTAGTACAGCCACTATGGAAAACAGTGTGAAGACTTCTTAAAAAACTGGAAATAGAACTGCCATATGACCCAGCAATACCACTTCTGGGCATACACACTGAGGAATCCAGATCTGAAAGAGACACGTGCACCCCAATGTTCATCACAGCACTGTTTATAATAGCCAGGACATGGAAGCAACCTAGATGCCCATCAGCAGATGAATGGATAAGGAAGCTGTGGTACATATACACCATGGAATATTACTCAGCCGTTAAAAAGAATTCATTTGAATCAGTTCTAATGAGATGGATGAAACTGGAGCCCATTATACAGAGTGAAGTAAGCCAGAAAGATAAAGATCATTACAGTATACTAACGCATATATATGGAATTTAGAAAGATGGTAACGATAACCCAATATGCAAAACAGAAAAAGAGACACAGATGTACAGAATAGACTTTTGGACTCTGTGGGAGAAGGCGAGGGTGGGATGTTTCAAGAGAACAGCATCGAAACACGTATATTATCTAGGGTGAAACAGATCATCAGCCCAGGTGGGATGCATGAGACAAGTGCTCGGGGCTGGTGCACTGGGAGGACCCAGAGGGATCGGGTGGAGAGGGAGGTGGGAGGGGGGATTGGGATGGGGAATACATGTAAATCCATGGCTATTTTGTGTCAATGTAAAAAAAAA
Organism: Muntiacus reevesi; assembly: GCF_963930625.1. Lineage (NCBI taxonomy): Eukaryota > Metazoa > Chordata > Mammalia > Artiodactyla > Cervidae > Muntiacus > Muntiacus reevesi. The sequence continues at coordinate 18,541,172 of NC_089249.1, read as the reverse complement.
AAAAAAAGAATCCTTTGTTCTTGAGCTATCCATGTTGGTCAGGTCATAATGTTCCTATAAACCTCCAACAAGACAAATGTTATTCACTGTTATGAAATTTTTTATCTCTATATGAATGGAAAATGTGAGAAATCTTGAGAATGTGCTCTTCTGTATATTTCAGGCTATAGGTAACATTCTTAACTTGCAGCAAAAACAATAGAATGCAAGGGTTAAAGTAAAAGAAACAGCTAACATGGAGTCAGATTCATTCTTCCTTACTACACCCTGAGTCTAGGTTCCACTGAGATCCACTACACAGTCTTGGACAAGTCACTCCACCTCTCTGAGCCTGCTTTTTTGAATATAAAATGGACAATTAAGCCTTCCCTCCTGCGTTGTTAGATGAGTTAGAATGGACCTGAATTGAATTCTTTAAAGACATTCGATAAACAGGTCTTACTATCAGGAAGAGACTTCCTATCAGGAAATGCAGAGGAAAACTTGACCGAGATCACACAAGTTTGTGAATAAGGAACAGGATACAGGACTGCTTCTGCCTCCGTAGCTGCACATCTGTGTAACTAAACCAGAAGGAGGACCTTCAGGTAAGAAAAGGACCTGGGCAGGGCTAAGGAGAGCAGCAAGCCAGCTCTGCTGTGTGGGGCACTGGGGCAGGGCTGGCTGCCTGCCTGGCACATCAGATCCCAGATACCTGGTACTACGTGAGAGCCTGCAGCCAGGCAGCGGGAATGCAATCTCTCTGCAATTAAGAAACTAATAGCGTTTAAATGGAGCTGCTTCTTAAGCCAGCAAAAGCCAACTTGCCTCCAGGTTGTAATAGAAGATGGAGAAAGAGGAAGATGGAGCTTTTAAATCCAATCCACGAGCATTAATTTTAAACTACCTGTCTCTTCCTTTCATCCAGGCCACAGGCAATGTCTTCTCTGAAGGGTGGGCTAGGTGTTCTAGGTTTGGGTGGAGAGCTCAGACCCCTGGAATTTGGATGACACCCAGCCAGTTCTGGGGCCTTTGGGTTCCGGGTTAGTGGTCTGTCAGTCACTTGACAAACACATATGGAGCTGAAGCTGTTGGTTAAGGGTTGAGCTAGGACCTTGGGAAGACCAGGAGGTGGTGTGATGTTGCCGAAAGAACCCTGGCTGGGAGTTATAACACTTCAATTCTGCTTGCAGCTGTTACTCACTAATTGTATGACCTTAGAAAGGTCACTTCCCTTCTTGTGCCTCTTCATCTAGAAAATAGCAGAGAGGCTGGTTGAATCAGGTGATGGTGATAGTGATGATGATGATGGTGATAACGATGGCAGGCAGCATTTAATGTTTACCACTTCCTAAGCACTGTCCTAAAGGCCTTACACTGATGAACTTATTTAATTTTCATTAATCTCATTAGTCATTGCTGTTCTACAGATTAACAAACTGAGGCACAAGACATTTAAATGACTTTCTGGGACTTCCCTAGTAGGCCGGTGGTTAAGACAGCAACTTCTAGTGCAGGGGATGCAGGTTTGTTTTCTGGCTGGGCAGTTAACATCCCACATGCATTGCAACCAAAAATCCAAAACATAAAACACAAGCAGTATTGTAACAAATTCAATAAAAACTTTAAAAATGGTCCACATTTTTAAAAATCTTAAAAAAAAATAACTTTCTGAAAGTAACACTTTTGGTAAGCACAGGAGCCCTCATAGTCTCAACTCTCATTGTTTGGCTTTCAAGAAAGGGCTCATAAACATTGTGCTCTTCTGGCTCTCTAGACTCTGCCCAGCCTTCCAGGTCATGGTTCCAAGGAGACCAGGATTTCCTGCTCTCAGAGTTTTCTTCCTTAGTAGAGAAACAAGACCATCATCATATTAGACATGATGGTCTGGAACAGACTAGACTACAGGTGATTATGGAGGAAAGAGGATGAGTCCTAGTGGTCAGAGGAGGCTTTGTGGCAATGCTGAGACTAGACATGGTCCCTGTAGGGCAGGCAGGACCTGGATAAGTAAGAAAAGAGAAGGTGGAAATTTCTAGTAATAGAAATGCATCAGTAAAATTCTAGAGGTTGGAATGCAAGTGATGTCTAAGCCAGAGAGCATGGCTGAGGACACCATCCCTTCTAGTAACCACCTATGCCCTTGGAACACCCCAGGACCCTCCTTCAGGGCTCAGCTCCAGCATCATCTCTTTTCCCGGCTTCTTCATGACCACCCTTCACCCAGCATAAATTTGGCTCCTTCATCGCTGCTACACCTTGCCTCTTCTGCTACACTGTGAGCTCCTTGATGTCATAGATGGGGTTTTATGCTCTTTCCCATCCCTGTACCCTCAGTTTACATAACCTGGTGGATACATATGCAGAGGATTTACCCCAAATGAGGTCAGGTCATGGTGAGCTCTGACTAGCTATCAGAAAGGTTTAGATTTGATCTGAATTTGGGCTGGGGAAGCAAATGGTCCTGGGCATATGAGTGATTCCATAAAATTTGTGTTCTATGAAACCCAAGCCAAAACTTGGGGTGGGTAGGACAATAATCTTTTTCCCTTTTCATATGGATTTAAGACAGATGAAGAGGAGATACTTATCACTCACCCTCTATAAATTTTATGGGGCTATTGGTAAGGATGAGTATGATGGTCATGGTGCTTTTGATGGTGGTGATGGTCAAGTTTGTCTTTTGGGTTTTGTTCTTCCAAGAATCCTTTTCTTAAGCCAGGAATATCTTTTACTTGTTTTTCCTTAGAATTTCTCTCTACCATCTCCCTTGTTACTTTTGAGTTCTAAGACAATGATTTCACATAGTAGGTTTAAAAAGTGAGGCAGGAGAAGGAATTTTTCACAGCTTTTAGCACTTAGTAGATTTTAGGTCAAACAATCTAACTGAAGAATTCTTGGAAAAACATTTCTTTATATTACCCAGATAGGCTGTTTGCCCATTATACTACACTTGAAACTCAGTAGTTCTTTGTAGCTGATCAACCACTCTTCAGTTATAGGAGACACAGGAGAAGGGGTTAGGGTGGGCAGAGGAATCCTAAAGCTAGAGCTCAGAAGTACCCAGAGGAATTTTTTTTTTTCAAAAAGTGAAAGTAGATGGAACTCAAGATAAATTGGGATGAATGGCTTTGAGGTAATTCAGATAAGAGGAAGGTGCCAAAAACTTCTTTAATCCCAGAGCTGAGCAAGAGAATTAGCCAGCATTTAGAGCTCTTGTCAGCAAGACTAGAGATGACAAGCAAAAGAACAATTCTTTAGAAATAACTAGAAAAGAAATGAGCTTCCCTAGTTGAAGAAAGAGGGTGCTGAAATGGCAGGGACATTTAAACTTTCAAAGTATATTCATTCAAATCTTAGAGAGTGTCTCTAAAACCTGAGAGGTAAAGTCTTGATTCTTGGAAAGAACACACACACAGACACACACACACAGACACACACACACACACACACACACACACACACAGCCACAATAAATGTCTGCTACAAACAAAAGAAGCCACCTGGACTTTAGATCCTCATGTTTTATAGGTATATCTTACAGGTATCCAGGAAGACCTGCTGCTCATTTGAGAGACCACTTAATAAGAAAGAATTCTATCTTCCCTTAACCCCGTCTGTACTTTATTAGGTAATTATGGCTCCTGAGACCCAGCTGTCGAGACAGGACTCCTCATTAGGAAGACACAATACAGCTTCAGGTCCCTGGAACCTGGGGGAAGTCAACACCTGACAAGATACACCCCAGTGAGGTTGCAAATGACATTCACTCAAACATAAATACATCTCATGTTCTCCCTCTACCATCAACACCAACCACATATCCTTCAAGTACACATTCAAACTTTCATTACATATTTATGTGCACACAGTACCCAATCACACACAAAGCCTGTCACCTCTATGCAACCTCACTCTACTTCTTCATTAACTCACAGATAATGAGCTACCCAATCTCATTTCTACGATCACAGTAAATTATCTAGCACCATTTTACATATACTCATATGCACATACACCCCACTGTCACATCACCTCCTAGATCCTTTTATATTTTTATATGTCATGCACTGTTCTAAAAATAATTGATGCTATGTCAGTAAATAAGATACAGGTGAATTCTTCTCATGGAGTTTACATTCCAGTGGATAGACAAATATGCAATTATGTAAATAAGATAGACAGTTATGAGTGCAAAGAAGAAATTTAAACAAGATGGTGTCATAGAGACAGAGAATAATTGAGCAGGATCCACAAATTCACACCCCTACCACTCACATGTATTACACCTCAGACTTCTTTACTGCAAATGACCCCTTGTATGTACCCTACAGACAAGCCATCCCAAGTCATGACCCACACCATCACATGTCCTATAGACAACCACAAACACGACTCCTTCCCTCATGTAGTGGGACTAGTATTTTAATAACTGAGAAAAGGTGTGTGTAACCATGGGCTGGGCACCCCTTAGGCTCTTCATAGAATTCTGCCAACCACCCAAGCAGTTGGTTTCTGACTCACTTCTCCAAGATTTCCCTTGGCTCTTACTTAGCCAGGTATCTCTATTTCCACTTTCATTTAACCTCCTGGCTTTAATCCATTCTTAACTAATCACTGTGCTGAGACCTAGAGTATACCCTCTTTTTGACATCCAGGTTTCAAATATTTGGCAATGACTAGCAAATCCCCCTCTGAGATAATTTTGCTGTATCTCACAAAGCAGAACTTTGCATTTTTCCTCATAAAATACTCTTGACAGCCTTCCTTCTTCCAATCCTGGCCTGCACCCTCTAAGAACCAGGAATTGTCATCCCCGAAAGGGCATTTAAAAGTCTTCAAGTCCAAGTTTCTCATTTTGCTGTTGAGGAAGTTCAGGTTACCAGAGAAATTGCTCAGGGTCATAACATCAAAGGGTTGTTAGAACTACATTATCCCTGGCCATTTCTGACCCATGAGCCCCAATGGGAAGACGTGAATCTTCCCACCTAATGAACCAGAGCAGAAGTCCAGTGACCAGAGATGAGAAGAAGGAACCCAATACTTGCTGAGTCCACTCCATGTTCCAGACACTGGACTGGGCATTTAACACACCACATCCTAAATTCTCACCATAACCTTTTGAATCGGTGTTCTCAAGGGGGCAGTTTTGCCCCCAGAGGACACCTGGAAGTGTCTGGACATATTTTTGGTGGTCACAACCAGGTAATGGGGTGGGTGCTACTGGCTTCTAGGGGGCAGAAGCCAGGGATGCTTCAAATCTCCTATGTGTATGATAGCCCCTAAAGTAAAGAACTCTCTGGCCTAAGAAGCCCATAGTGTCAAGGTGGAGAAACTGCTTTGAGTTAAAGCCTACAGCTCATATGCTCCCATGATTCTTATAGTGCACCAGACTTCCAGGCATATTGGGCTATAACAATAGTAATTATCTTGGTTGCATACGCTGTTACCTTCTCCCTCTTCCAACCTGAAAAGACTCAGCTTCCCTCTATGTTATCTCACACATCTCATGGACAGTTTTCTCTGCATCGAAAGGCACTCACCAGACTCCTATTCAACTTCAGATGTTTCTGATTTCTCCTGGCCTGGGTGGTGAACACCTGTGCTGCTGTGGGGAGGCACTTATCCCTGCTTCTGAAGCTCACGTCCCTGAGTCCTTCTTCTGGGCGCTGTTATAGCCTCTATTTTCCATGATGCACCGCAACCCCTGGAGTTCCAAGATGGCACTCCTTTCCCAGGAGCTTACAAAGGGCCCCATAGAGAAGACTTTCCCACTCCCTAGCTTGGACATCCCACTTGGTCCTCTCAGCCCCCACACAGGGCTGCCTGAGCACCAATATATCAAGGATATTTTTAAATGACAACAGTAGAAAGCTTTTCTTCAGTTTCTGCCTTCATTGTCTCTTTTTCTAGGATCTGGATACAAGTTAGAAATCGAGGCTGAAAGGACAATTTGTGAGAGAGATAATGTTTGCTTCTCCTCATCCTCCTCCTTTCTGCTCAAGCATTCATTGTGTTCCTTCTATCAAACCCCACTGAGCAAGTAAATTTATGAAAAATGCATCCTCGGGTATCTCCCCTACAGTCATTTATAGCTGCCCCTAGACAATTTTCAGGCCAAATCTTGGATGCTTGCTACTTGCCAACGGGGAAAGTAAGACTCAGAAAGGTTAAGAAATGTGCCTACAAGTACATGATGTTGAAGCCAAGATTCTTTCAGGCTCCAAAGCCTGTTCTGGGAGCATCTACATATATCCACAGAGATAGAATCAACTACCTTCCTGCTTCCCAAGTATGAGACAAAAGCATATCTATAATCGCCTGAATCTATTGTTGGCCAAAATGTTCATTCATTTTAGTCAACTCAATATTGTCAACCACAAAACTCAGTCAACCTAAGACTATATTATATAAAATACATAGCTAAGCCAACCCTAGCTTCTCCTTCTCTCTTTTATTTCACTTAAATTAACATCTCATTTCTTCGTATTATTTATCCTAAAATGTGAGTTACATTAAAAAGTCATTTGGTACAGCAGAAATTAACACAATATTGTAAATCAATGATACTTCAATAAAGTTTTTTTAAAAAGTTATTTGGCTTAAACTTGCTCAGCAACAAGGCAAGCCTCTTTCTGTATGTGCATTAGGCCAAGGTGTCCCATATGACTTTTCCAAAAAGTGCATTCATTTCAGTCTTTTCTCCAAAATTTGGGGTCATTCTCCTCCCTCAGGAGAGCAATATTTTCATCTAGTTGGAGTCAATTCACCTGTTCCCTCCTTCACTAGAGGTTTAAACTGCTGCTTCATTGTTTTCCTGGCTTCCTGGTTGAACAAAGCCTGAGTCTCTCTCCTCCCAAGCTTCTCTGGCCTACTGCTCTCAATTCAAAGAGACCTTTCTGACCCAGTTCCCATGGGAACAGAGGTTCGCATTGCTGAGGCCTTGTGTGACCAGAGCCTCAGGATTTCTTTGTGAAAACTCATTGTCACACACAATAGGCTCAATTGCACCCCTCTGGCCTCGTCTACCTGTTCTAACCTGGTGCCTGCCAAACCGTCAGTGGGTGAGAGTCACCTGAAGGATGTCAGAGTCAGTGTGTCTGGAGTGGGACCCAGGAATTGTTATTCTTATCGATTTAAATTATCCAGGTGAGTCTGATATTTAGCCAAGTTCAGGAACCACTGTTCTAACCAATTAGCGATCTTGCCAAGATATCCCAGGGCCCAAGGCCCCCTACTAACGGAGATTAGGGCCAAGGGGAATGGCCCCATGGCCAAATCCAATTTCTTGCTCCTTTCAGTCATTCATTCACTCAGGTGATTATTCAGAACCTATTGAGAGTCACACACCGCTTTCAGGTAACACATCCATGGAGGGACGGTAGTCTTCATCAAGAAACATCTGCCAGAGCTCTCTGTCTCTGGTCCTGCTTACCCTGAGCAATGTCGTCCTGGCTCAAGATCAGATTTACCCATCAGGCACTGAAAAGTAAACATGCCCAGAGAGGTTGTTTATACCATGGCGAGGCCAGTTTGCCTGGAGTAGACCCTGAGGGAGCTGCTCACTGCACCATAAGAATTTAGCTGCAAAAACTGTCCCTGGGCAACCTCACCAGGCTTTACACTTGGGCTGTTTCCATGAAACATTTGAGGCCAATGCATGATGTTAAGAAAAATAGATAAAGCATGTGAATTGAGGTCTAGGGAAGGGAGAGGGGGCAATAGTTACCACCCCTCCTTCTCTGGTGAAATTTCCTTCTTCTCCAATTCTTTCCCCATTCTGTGTCACTTAAAGAGAGAGCTAGGAGCTTTATGAGGCTGCAGAAGCCCTTACAGTGCAATAAATCACAAAGCTCAAGCTATCTGAGCTGCCAAAGAGCTCTATTTGGGGTCTACTACAGGGTATATTTGTGCTCACACATCAGCCACTGTCTGAGATATATTTGCAGTCCTGTTCCCCAGAAAGTCTTCCCCTCGTGATCCTAGGACCAACAGTTCACTGAATGCTCTGGCAGAAAGAGATGCTGTGGGTCTGAAGGGTCTCACACAGAAGAATTCTTGCAGTCAAATGACTGGAAGAGATCTCTGAGGACAGCTATTCCAAACCCTCCATTTACAGATGTGAAGCTAAGGCTCAGCGAGATTTTACTATGACCTTTCAGCCTATGGAGGGAGCGATTTGCTCAAGTGAAAGTGAAAGTGGCTCAATTTTGTCCGACTCTTTGCAACCCCATGGACTATACAGTCCAGGCCAGAATACTGGAGTGGGTAGCCTTTCCCTTCTCCAGTGCATCTTCCCAACTCAGGGATTGAACCCAAGACTCCCACACTGCAGGTGGATTCTTTACCAACCGAGCCACAGCAGAGCCCAAGAATACTGGAGTGGTCACCTGGTAAAGGCCACCCGGTGTGAAAGCCAAAGTCTACATCCCAATCAGATTCCTTTGACCTCGACCAGAGACTATCTATATGTGCAGTTGTGGTGCTTAATCTATATTGCAGAATTACAAATTATATTTTAATTTTAAGTTATAATAACTATCTCCCTGTTAGGATGAGAATTTCTGGTGGTTATGGATTTCATTTTCATTTATCTACATTTTAATATTTGGCACATAATAGGAAAAGAGTGAGGGATAAATGAAAGGAGGCATGAATGGCTGACTGGATGAATGGATGGATTTAGGCAGAAGCTTTCTCCATCCTAATCTCTTTCTCAAAATGTGACTGGCCTTTGGCACTACTCTGGCATTTTCAAAAGTACTAAACAGTGCCTAGTGTTGAACTAGAGAAAATTGTGAAGTTGAATGAATTTCTTTCTGACACCTGCCTTTACCCTGGTCAATTGATATCTCGCAAAGGACTGATATTCGCCTATATCTACAGATGTTAGGAAACTTCCTCCTATGCTCATTGCCCAGACCTGTCTCCTTCACCTGTTGCCCATATGCTGGAGCTTTGATGAGAAACTGTTTTTCTTCAGAACTGGTCTATCATGTCACCCATTCACTCATCTATTTATTAATTCTTCCTCCACAAAGAGAAACCTGGTAATTGGTAGTGCTTTTCTCCTTGCCACTGTCTACATGTGAAATCTTGGTGTCACCTTTGAATCTTATATCTTAAATTCCACAGCCAAGTTGTCATTCAATCCACTTGCTTCTCCCTCCTCAACATCTTTATATTCGCTTGCTCTTTCCTGCCTCTGATACTATTAACTTATTTCATGTCCTCACTCCCTTTCTCCTTGTCCATTACGATGACAACTTAATTGGTATCATTCTCTTGCATCCATTCTCTGATTTGTTTAGTCTAGCACTAAAGTGGTTCTTTTTCTGGTCATATCACTTACTCTCTGCCACATTCACACATACATATTCACACACACATAAATACATATTCACACACGCTCACACATATGCTCGCATACATTCACATTTTCTTCTCTTGACTTCACAATTTGTAAAACAGGGCCAGAGACTATTTCTCAGTTGCCACGTAAATGCAAAAATATTAACAAGCCCTGTCATCTATTAGGTATTTAGTAGAAGTGAAGCACAGCACCATGTTAGTAATATTTACAGCATTATGCCATGTATCTTTCATGATAGTCCCAGAAGACAGGTATATTTCACCTTCACTTTATAAAAGGGCTATTAAAGCACATTGCCCAAGTTTAAGTAACAGATTCTGAATTTAAACCCAGGTAGCCTCCCTTGAGAACCACTGTACTCAATTGCTGAAGAATACCACTTACATTTTATATGAAGCACCTAGTAAACTGCCCGGCAACACTAGGTGCTCATTTAATATTTTCATTTATATCCCCTACAGAAAAGTTGATGGCACTCAAGTGGACATTTAAACTGTTGTTGGATTGACTGTAATTGACATGGGAACTCCCAGTTTTATCCAAGTTGGAGTAGCTTGTATCAGACCCACCCTCTTGCCAAGAACAACTATAAAACCTGAGTCAACAATAATAATATCTACAACAACAATAATATCTACAAAAGCAGCAGTTTGAGGACTTTGGAGAGAAATCAAGTCAGCTACAATGTGAGAGGAGAAATGAGCTGATTTGTTTACCATGGGGGCGGGAGTGAGGTAAAGACAACCAGCAAAGACTTTGGCTGTCTGAGGGGACTAGGGAGACAAACGTTGAACTTCACGGTTTCTAAATCAGCCAGGAATGAGGGGCTGATACTCTCTAGCTATTCTTTTTCAAAGATTTCTTTTATCAAGGAGTTAGTTGAATTTGAAACCAGAGGTCTCAACACTGTACTCTGATGCTTCCAGTTCAGAGCCGATTTATCTTCCAGTTTATTTGCTGGGAGCAACTTGGGGAAGAGTTTCCTCCCTTCAGCTCTCAAGTATTAGTCATTCAGTTGTGTCCACCTCTTTGCAACCCCCAGGACTGTAGCCCACCAGGCTCCTCTGTCCATGGGATTCTCCAGGAAAGAATACTGGAGTGGGTTGCCATTTCCTTCTCTAGAGGATCTTCCCAACTCAGGGATCAAACCTGGGTCTCCTGCATAGCAGGCAGATTTTTTACCATCTGAGCAACCAGGGAAGTCCTCACCTCCCATATCCCATAACACATCCCATTAAGCTCCAATTCCTGTTGCTTCTGCCTCCTTAATATCTCTCTAAGCTGCCCTGCTTTTCCATCCCCAGTGCCTAACATGCGGTGCCGTGCAAAGTCACTTCAGTCATGTCCAACGCTTTACGACCCTATGGACTGTAGCCCGCCAGGCTCCTCTGTCCGTGGGATTCTCCAGGCAAGCATGCCCTCCACGAGGGGATCTTCCAGACGCAGAGATTGAACCCATGTCTCCTACATCTCCTGCATTGGCAGGTTCTTCACCACTAGTGCCATCTGGGAAACCCAGAGCCTAAGGTGTGCTAAGTCACTTTCAGTCCTATCCGACTCTTTGTGACTTCATGGACTGTAGCCCACTAGGCTCCTCTATTCGTGGGATTTTCCAGGCAAGAATACTGGAGTGGGTTGCCATTTCCTTCTCCAGGGGATCTTCCTGACCCAGGGATCAAAACTGCATCTCTTATATCCCCTGCATTGGCAGGTGTGTTCTTTACCACTAGCATCACCTGGGAGGTTAAGGTAGCTGCCTTGAATTGCTCAGGTCTTCCTCCTGGATTCCTAACCCATCTCCTTGCCCCAGGCTCTTGCTGCAATAATCTGTTCTTTGCACAGATGCTAAACCTATCTTCCAAAAGCTAGAATCAGATCAAAAGATTTCTTGATTAAAAATTTTTCATGACTTCCCACTGCTTTCAGAAAAAGAAAAAAAAAAAAAAAAGGTCCAATCTTGTTAGCATAATTCAAAAGTCTCTTTATGCCCTGCCCCCTGCAAATCTTTCTAGTTTCTTTTTTAATGCTCTTACCCTCTAATCTGTCACCTCTGCCCACTTCAGTTCTCCAAATTCCCTTCATGTACTTCTATATAACATCCCCTCTTCAGAGAGAGTCTCACCTTGTTCTCTCTGCCTTTACCCTGTTAGTTACTATTAACTGTCATCCCCAGCACACACAATTCTGCCAGAACCTTCCCTAAGTGTTCCCTCTCCCCCACTCTTGTGGCTGGACCTCATGACCTTTCCTGTGTCATCACAGCACTTTGTGTATCCATCTCTCTCAGCATTTACTGTGATAAAGACAGAGCGTAGGGCACAACCTGTGAAGGAATGACACAGCCCAAAGACACGGCACAGACTGGTTGGAACAACTGGGTCCAAGATAGTGGACAAGTCAACCTCCAGTGGATGCCGAGCCCTAGTACATGCTCATTGTATATGCATCAGAAAACTAAGCCACACATCCACAGGTGAGGTCATAGTCCTGAGGCCGACCGTGAAAAGCCAAAGAGTTGACCCAACTCCCCTTCCCCCAAATAGTTGGAATGATCCTCCCACTCATTAGCCTATAAAATCACCCAGCCCTATAAAAATTGACAGCTCCATACCCTTGCCCTCTCCCTCTCTCACCTCTCTTGCCTTCTGAGTTGGTACACTCTCTGTCTACGATGTGTCTTGTTTAGTCATTAAATTGTGTCCAGTTCTTTTGTGATCCCAAAGACTATAGCCCTTCAGGCTCCTCTGTCCATTTGATTTCCCAGGCAAAAATACTGAAGTGGATTGCCATTTCTGAATAAGCTTTCTTTGACTTTACTATGACTAGGTCTTGAATTCTTCCCTGCATGAAGTCAAGAACCCACACTTGGCTGTGGTCCTGGGGATCCTGATGTGACCTGGGACATGACCATGCTTCCATGCCCCACTTTCTTTCCGGCAACAACCATGTCAGAGAGAACTGACCAGCTTCTTGCCCTACTCAACCATGACCTTGCGAGGGTAGAGCCCCTGTGGCTTGTCTGCACATCTCTAATATATAGTGTGGTTCTTGCCCAGCACAGCCAATCTGTTTTGAATAAATGCAAAGAAAAGGGTAATGGAAAGAAATGTATATGATGATAAAAGCTTCATTCAAACTAAGGTACACTGGTCTGAGCAGAAGCAACTCAACAGGCAAGACATTTTTTTCCAGGTGTTTTACTTCTAGGAAGATTGTTTACCATAGAGTAAGGCTTCACTTAGAACTGTTTGGTCACAACTCACAGAGCCCAACTCAAACTAGCTTGAGAAAATAGGGGATATTGTTGATTCACACACTGAGTCCACAGCAAGGTCAGGGAAGGTCGACACCAGGGAGTCTTAAGCTCACCTGCTGAGTTACCCATTCATAATTCAACTTCTATCTTCCAGCTGCCTGCTCCTAGATCAGCTTCTCCATTTGACAGGGATTTGAGCAATGGTAGCTTCAGGTTCATATCTTTACTGTCCCCTTTCTAGTTTGGATAAAAAGTTTTTCTTAAGAAAAAAAAAGTTTTTCTTACCCTGCATCAGTTTTCCAGTTGAGAAGTTCCAGGAATGACTCTGATGGCCCTGGCGTGCCCTCCTCCCGTTGGACTAATCACTGTTGTTGGGAGTAAAATGCTCAGATTTTGTCCAAGTTGGACTATGTGCTTATCTGTAGGCGGGAAAGAAGGTGGAGTCAATGTGAGAATGACAGCTCTCCCTTTGGACCCTGTAGCTCAAGAAGGAATAAAAGGAGAAGTGCTCCTGGCTGACACATCATTGGTGGCTGGGACATCACTGGAGCTAGAAAGCCATCCAATTTGCATCAGTGAAAAGCAGTTCTAGAGGAGCATTTGAAAAAGTGTGAAAGGGAGGTATATCAGTTTGGTTGTATTAAAAAAAATTAGTTGCTTAAATAACACTCTTTGGTTAGCTCACAATTCTGTAGGTTGACAATTGGTATTGGCCCAGTTGATTGGGTACATTCCTGAATTTATAGTCAGCTGCCAGTCAATGAATGGCTCTGATTTAGGGTGCTGACTGGCTCTGTTGTGGTGGCAGAGGTGGTGGGCCTGTGTACCCCTCATTGTACGGCCGGATAGCCTGAGTGTTAACATAGTGGTTTGGCGTGATTCCGAGAGAATGAATAGAAATACCTGACATGCTTTCAGTCTGAGGCTCAGGACTGGAACAAGGTTATTTTTTTTTTTTTTTTGCCATATTTTATTTATCAAAGAATCCTCCTGCCAAGCAGGAGATGTGAATTTGATCCCTGGGTTGGGAAGATCCCCTAGAAAAGGAAATGGCAACCCCCCTTCCAATATTCTTACCTGGGAAATCCCATGGACAGAGGAGCCTGGTGGGCTACAGTCCATGAGGTCACAGAGTCAGACACAACTTGGCAACTAAACAGCAGCAGTATTAATCAGAGAAACTCACAGGACAGCCCAGATTCAAGGAGAGGGAGAAACGGATCCTACTCTCAATGGGAAAACCTGGACAGTACAAGGAAGAGTGAGGGATTGTGGCCCCTTTTGCAAGTAACTTGCCGTAGGAGGAGAGAAGTGAGAAATAAGAAGAAATAGAAGAAAGAGAAGGGTTGATAAGAGGGAGGATAAAGGAAACAGAGGGACTAAAAGAATGAACAGTGTCCTGGGATAACAAGGGAGTGTAGCCTGGTTGGATTTGAGGACCACAAAATCAAGTTCAGGCGTGGTCATCTGTCTGGGGAGCTTGATGGTAGGCTCTGGAGGACAAGCATGTCATAGTCTTAACTTCACAGCACCTAATTCCAACACTGCCTCTTTGATTTTTCATCAAGAGTTTCTTTTCATTGGCTATTTCTAGGAAGACATTGAGACTCTGTCTTGGCCCAGAATTGCCAAGGACAAGAACAAGCCAAAGAAGAGAGGTATTTCTGAAGCAGATCTAAGTTTGGTTCTCTTCTTTGGCTTATGCATTTTGCTTTATAAAAATTAAAAAGATAAAAGGAAGGCAGCTCCTGGGTTCCACTAAACAGGCTGTTAGGAGACTCCAGAGGCGAATTAGCAATTGTGTATTACGATGATAGCATCTAGTTAAGCTAGCAAAATGGCTCCTCTGACTCCATCAGCAGAAAGAGTGGGTGGGAATTCACACAGCATCTGAGAAATTCAAGCATTTGCTCCTAACAGGCATGGTAGAAGCTGCAGCAGAGAGAAACTTCCTACTCAGGAATTTCTGCCTGGGCTGAACACATGAGGAAGTGCCAAAGGAATTGGGCAGACTGAGGAACAAGCCCTAGAAAGAGCTCATGGTTTGGCATCAAAAAGCCTATTATTTGTGAAAAGTCCTTTCTCCACTTTCAAACTGGGGCAAGTCAGTCTCTGAACCGCAGACCCCACATCTGCAAAATAAAGATAATATTAATACTAATAGCTGCTTCAATGGAAGATGTTAAGGATTCAATGAGATATGCTGGTAAAGATGTGAAAAGTTTAAACACAAGACATAGTCTTGCTATCTTGAGGAAGGTGAGTTCCACAAGTCAGAAGCAAGATACGAAAGGAATGATAAAATTTCTTCCCTAAACCACAAAACTCCCTGCTCCTATTCCATACTTCCAAATAAATGAAACTTCTCTAACCAGAATCTAAAGGAGAAGAACTCACTTATAAATACTACTCTGCATCAGAAATTCCAGAGAACCTGCACCCCCCTCCCCCCCCCCCCCCCCACCAACACACATAATTATTCAATGTGGGTGGCAACATGGATTAGGCCTGGGCTGAACTGGGGCCACTGGACCCACTCTCCCAGACTTGGTTCTCCAAGCTTTCCTCTGCGTTTCACTGAAACATCTTGGTTGGTGGAATCACGTACTAAGGATGAGCAAACGTACCTGCACATAAGCGAATATAATAAAAATAAATATTGTCCACACTTAAAAAATGATATCTCTTTCTAATATACAAAATCAGGAAATCAAACAGGTCAAGTTGCACTAAAGAATTGTTCACTCTTTCTTTGTTAGTAAAGTCAGGGAGTTTGTGTGTGACTAAGACACATCGATAATTATGCCGTTAGCAGACACTGCAGCATCTGGCAATAGTGTACATGCACTCAGGAGCAAATTCTGTGTGAAGTGAATTTGTAGGTGTTAAGTAGGGAGGCTTCACAAATTGGGGATGGGGAAGCAATAAGACGGTACCAAACAGTTTGGACACAGAGGTGGGTGAGGGGGCGAAAAGGAGTGAGAAGGACAAAGGAACGTGACACGGAAGGAAGACAGTGGAAGTTCCAAGGAACACTGGGTATTTCCTTTCTTTTCTTTTTCTTTTCCTTTTTTTTTTCTTTCTTCTCATCATTTCCTGAATGTAAAAGGCTGGCACATAATATGTTCTCAATAAATTTTTACTGAACAAATGAATAAAAAGTAAATGAAGAGCAGGCCACAAATCAAGTGGGATCTTGGCAGGGGTGGAATATACTTTAAAGCCATCCACTCTGAGAAAGAAGGAATTCACAATAGATGATATCAGTTCATTAACGTAAAATGTCCAGATTAAGCAAATCTGTAGAGACCAAGCAAAAGTATATTAGTGGTTGCCTAAGGCTGGGGTCTTGAGGAGAAATGGGAAGTGAATCCTAATGGGTCAGGGTTTCTTTGACATTACTATGGTGATGGTTGCACAACTTTGCAGATATACTAAAAGCCATTGAATTTTGTACTTTAAATGGGTGAATTGTATGGTCTGTGCATTGCATCTCAATAAAGCTGTTGTACTTAAAAAAAATGCTCTTTGAATACTATTTTTCCCTTTGGTCTTAATTTGTAAAACCCCCCAGAAGCAAATACTTTGGCAGCAACACATCCTGGAAGGAAGGAGAAACAAGCCCCCCTACTCTTCTTCCTGGGGCCATCTCTCTCTCTCTCTCTCTCTTTCACTCACTCACTCATCTGGGACTCTGTCTTTTGCCTTGTTTACACAGTTCTGAATGCCACCTCCCGCCAGTGTCCCTGCCAATGTGTGTGTGACTGTGGCGGCAGCTTCTTCCTTGGTTTAGTTCAGAAGCATCAGACTGCTCAACCTGGGGAAGACTGCAGCTTGGAGGAGCAGAGAACACTGATGTACCAGACTGGGTACCTCCTTTCAGTAAGAAAAGGAAGAGAAAGAAAGAATTGAGTTATTCCTGAGGTGTTCCCCCTTCCCAATTCACCAAAGGAAAAACTGCAACTTCCACGAGGCAAAAAATGGAGGTGGAAGGCAAGGGTCCAGGAGTGTTACCCTAGTTTATGTTCCCACACATGGAAGGGAACAGCAGGAGCAAGAAGGAGATGCTCTGTCTTCACAAATAATTAAGCAAAAGGATCTCTATAAAACACACAGCAGAGTATTTGACCCTGCATTCAGTGATAATAACAACAAAGATGGAAATAAGAACAGTCATAAACATTGCTGAGTATGCTACGGGGGCCAGAGATGATGCTAGGACTTCCAGTATGTATTCTCATTTACTCTTTACAACAATCCTTGGAGGCAGGCATGAGTGGTAGGTTGAGGCAAGTAAATTTACCAATATTTTACTGTTGAATCTATAGTAGGAACCTATTTTCCTACTTCAGAGTGAAGAGGAAAAATTAAAATTTTACATAACCTCCTGCTCCTCTGCCTCTGTAACTCAGCTTGCTTCTTGCAAAGTCTGAATCACGTAGGTCACTTAGTCTCAGAAAGTGGGGACTTGCAAGACTAGGAACTGGAGCTTATCTCACTCATCCCTGTCCTGCTCTTTGCAACTGCCCAGCCCCTGCAAACCAGCTTAATCATGCCTGTCCATGTAAAGGTCAGGCATAGCCCTCCCCATTTTGACTGCTGTTTCGCTGCATGCAAAACCCCTTAGTTTAAACCAGCCTATTAGCAGCTAGTGTTGCCCACTATAGCTTGTCTATAAAAACTCTGTAACGCTTTGTTCGGAGCTCAGAGCTTGGAGCGTTAACTCCTCTGGGCCCGCCGGCGTAATAAACCTGAGTTCTCCAACTCTCTGAGTGTGGTGCTTTGTTTCTCGAGTACTGGTTTCTGCAACAGTAGGTTGGAAAACAATTTTGATTAATATTATTACTGTTGTTGCTGCTGTCAATGTACACTGTCAGTTTTTGAATCCACAGAAGCCCTCAAATGAAATGTAATGTAAGGCAGATAGGATGGTTTCTACTTCCTTGAATGGGGCTGGATTTGCATGAGGTCATCCTCTTCACCATACAGTAGCCCTTCCTGTGCCCTGGAGCATATTCCAAAATGCCAGGGGGAGGGTCTTTAGTGGCTTGTTGTGTGCTCAACCTGGAACCCACCCTCATCAATAGTTTTATCAGTTGGAAGGAGATTTAGCACACTGAGAAAATGAACAAATGACATAGTGCCAAGAGAGCTAAATGAGCAAGTATAATTCAAAAAATCTAATTCAGAGCTTCCATCAAAGGGATTAAATTCAATTAGATTATATACAACAGGAATAAACTCATCCATGCATTCTTTCACTCAAAAGATTTTCATTGCACGGGTGGGGGAGGGGTCCCTACATGCACCAGGCACCGTGCTAGATGCATGAACTTCCTTAAGGATTGAATTCAGAGATCAACAAGGAAGACAAGGTATCTACAGGTGCTCTGTTGAGCTTATATTTTAGCTTCAGAGATCAACTGTAAACCAGTAAACCAATAAGATCATTACCAACTGTGACAAGAGTTATAAAGTAGGATGAAATGGAGTGTAGTAGGTGGAAAGGGGCTCTTTAGAGGTTTGCGGTTTGGAATTTGGGAAGGACCTGCATTATAAGAAGGAGGCAATCATGAGAAATTATGGAGCAGGACAAGCTTTCCTGTCCTCAGCCACACCTTGCACCAGGTTCCTGAGCTGGGAATGGCCTTGGTGAGTTGCAAGAATTAGACCAGAGGGACTGGAGTGAAACAAGTGAGGAGGAGAAGGAGAGTGGCAGGAAATGAGATGTAAGCAGGGACCAGATTGCACAGGGCCTTGGTAAGGAAAATTAGCTTTAGTTCTTGTGACTAAATATGTGCTAATTCCCACAGGCTCAAAAATCACCTGCTCAAATACTGGATGAGAGAGAACTGGGAGAGACCATGAACTTCCTTATTGATCGAATTGCGCCGTGAGTCAGCATAACAACAGCAGGGTATGTCTATGGAAAGCTATTCATAGAACTATGTTGCTGCTTATCAAGGAGGCGAGCATCTGGTCTCTCCGGAATGCTCAGCGCACAGCTGTGGTCCCCTGTTCAGACCCGAGCACCACACATTCAAAACAGTGTCAACAAACTGAAGCACATCTAGAAGATGGAAAACAAAGTCCAGAGTGTCTGTAAATAATGTGAACAGCCGGCATTGAGGAAAGTGTGGCTTCATGGGCTGAAGGAAAGGAGATTCATTGTGATCAAGGAAATCTTAAAAGTCATTATCTCAGGACTCCCCTAGTGGACCAGTGGTCAAGGCTTCATGATCCCAATGTAGACAGCATGGGTTCAATCCTTGCTCAGGGAACTAAGATGCTACATGGTGCAAATGAATAATAATAACAAAGACTTTATCTCAATTAATCTGTCCAACAAGCTTTGTGAGGTATGGAGCATCGCTCCCACTTTTTTCTACGTGAGGAAACTAGCACTTAAGAATCCTAGATTCCTTGTCTAAGATTTCATAACGGGTCAGTGACAAAGTGGGATTTGAACTCAGGACCAGGCTGGTGTTCTTTTCATTATGTCTTACTACCCTCAAGAGAAAGACAGTCACTTACTCATCATAAGTCCAAAGGACAAAGAGAGGTGGCCATTATATCAAGGCAGATGTGGTTTCCAGAGGAGGAGGAAAGTCTTAGGAACATTCATGCTGTACAACGGTGGGTTATACAACATCATTACGGAAGGCATTTGGCCCTAAGACTGGGGGGAGATTTTATATAGGAAGCTGTGGTGGGATTCCACATGTAGTGGAGAGTGGACTGGGGCTTCAGCACCCACAAGATTCTCTGGTCATGTCTCTGAAGCAGTTTCCATCCAGCAGAACTAGCTTGCTCAAAACACAATGGGAGGCACATTAAACAATGGAATAGAATTGAGTGTCCAGAAACAAACCGATGCATTTATGGCCTCTTGATTTTTGACCAAGAAGCCAAAGAAAGAGAATGTCTGGTAAATCCCTTCCTTCCTGGGCAGTTCTAGGGGATGCACTTCCTACTGTCTCACCTCCCTAGCTCCATCCAAGGTCATCCAAGGCAAAGTGGAACGAGTCCATGAGCTCTGATTTGACTTCTGGCTCTCTTCCCCTCTTGGATAAAGAGTCCTATCTCAAGATGCTGACATGGGGATATTGCACAAACCCTTCTTCAGAACAGACTCAAATTCCTTTCACAGATCCATCTGACCCAAAAGCTGATGTCACTCTAGACCCAAGTTCCACAGAAGAAGAGAGGTCAAGAGAGTGGAATTTTCCTCTTTTCCTCGCTTCTTGAATAACTAATCACTTAAAATTGACTGGTGCTCATGTGGTGTGCTTAGTCTGTCAGTCATGTCTGACTCTTTGTGACCCCATGGACTGTAGCCCGCCAGGCTCCTCTGTCCATGAGGATTCCCCAGGCAAGAATACTGGAGTGGGCTGCCATGCCCTCCTCCAGGGGATTTTTCCATCCCAGGGATCAAAGCCAGGTCTCCCACATTGCAGGAAGATTCTTTACCATCTGAGCCAGCAGAGAATATACTTCTCATGTTCACTGTACATGTTAAATTAGCAAGTACATCCTGGCAACTTACATTCCACAAAATCAGCAAACACACAAAATCTCCGTACATGACACAGTCATTCTAGGTATCATACACACCTTTCTACACACACTACAACCTCTGTCTCCTGCACAATCACAAATATTCAATGCAGATGCATTTTCAAATTTCCCCCAATACAAGGGTATGCACATGTGTGGTACAGGCATATTCGTAAGTGTGTGCATACACCTACTACTAACTAGAACCATCAGTAAACTAATCCTAGTGTGCCTGATTTTCCTGCAGATTCATGGTAAGAAAGGGACTCATCCTTTCTCCCTGAATCCCCTACACACAGAAGCAGATGGAAAAACTGCCTGTGTCTATCAGCAAAAATATGTGCTCCCTTCCTGCATGCAGTCCCATCTGTAAATAAATGTAACATCACATTCTCTGGTCCCCTGGGGCTGGGGATTAGTTAGGAGCATAGGTCGGTAATCTCTAGATAAACAATTACTCACATCTCCCAAATTGGAAACCAGGTGTTCTTAGCCAGCTGGAAAAGTATGAAAATGCTTCCTTCTTTGTCTTGAACAAATTAACTCTCTCTTCAAATACCCTTTAGCAGAAAAGTAGGAGATAAGAAGCAAATGGAAGGCTACTAATCTCTCTTTTATTTCATAAGAACAATATCTTTTTTTTTTTTACTTTTTTTATTCCACAGGAAGTGCTAGTGAAAATCTAAATCAGTCTAGAAATTCATGGAAGGGGAAAAAAAGTTAGAGCCACAGACATTCTAGCCTTAGACATGGTTTTCTTCTTCCCCCAAGTCTAAGTTTCCCCATCAATATAATGAAATTAACTAACACAAGAAATCTCTTGGCTCCATCCCATGTTTAATGTGCTACTCAAGCTAGTATTTATTGTAAAAGAACTGTCAGACTGACTTGGGTTCGAATTGTAGCTTTACTGCTTACTGGGCATCTTCAAGTAAAATAGTTCATGTCACTAAACTCCCCAGTTCTCTTCTGAAAAATGGGGAACTAGTACCCATCTCACACAATTATTGGAAGTGGGTCAATTAGTAATATAATAATTGTAAAACACTCTGTAAAACATAATGAGTCTAAAAGCATTAGTTGTTTGTTGACCTGGGGGAATAGCAACTCATTTCCCACATTTGTAAAAGCTCAGAATTGTAGAGAATAAATGTAGGTAAAATGTTGTGTGTGGCACAGAAAATAAAAAGTGCCTCTATTCGGTCTTATTCACTTAATAATGTCTGACTCTTTGTAACCTCATGGACAGCAGCATGGCAGGCTTCCCTGTCCTTCACTATCTCCCGGAGTTTGCTCAAACTCATGACCATTTTCAGACAGAACACCTGGAAAGAAAATGGTTGAAATAAAGAAGTGGGGTCAAGGTACCTGTTAGAATCCTAATCCTGTTACTCATCTTTAAGTCTCAGTATAAATATTATCTTCAGGAAACCTTTTACAAGACCCATGAATGAGGTGCGATGCCTTCAGTTATTTCTCCAATAGTACCATGTTTTTTCCTACTGCAGCAATTACTCACATTTTCTCCTACACTTGATGATTTGCCTGTGCTTCCTGTAATCTGTGGGCCTGATGAGATGAGTCTGAGTTTTTGTTGCTTATTGCTTTAAGCCTAGCACCTGGCGTAGAGTAGATGCTCGATAAAAAATGATCTCATGATTGAAAGGATCATCTCTGTCTAGCGATCTGTCTCTTGTTGTTCAGTCACCCAGTTGTGTCTGACTCTTTGCATCCCCATGGACTACAGCATGCCACGTCCCCCTGTCCCTCACCATCTCCTGGAGTTTGCCCAAGTTCATGTCCATTGCCTCAATGATGCCATCCAGCCATCTCATCCTTTGATGCCCTCTTCTCTTTCTGCCCTCAATTTGTCCCAGCATCAGGGATTTTTCCAATGAGTTAGCTGCTTGCATCAGATGACCAAAATGCTGGAGATTCAGCTTCATCATCAGTCCTTCCAGCAAGTATTCAGGGTTGATTTCCCGTGAGATTGACTGGTTTGATCTCCTTGATGTCCAAGGGACTTTCAGGAGTCTCCTCCAGCACCACAGTTCAAAAGCATCAGTTCTTTGGCACTCTGCCTTCTTTATGGTCCAGTCTCACAAATTTACGTGACCACTGAGGAGACCATAGCCTTGACTATATGGGCTTTTGTCAGAAGAGTAATGTCTTTACTTTTCAACAAACTGTCTAGGTTTGTCATAGCTTTCCTGCCAAGAAGCAATCATCATTTGATTTCAAGGCTGCAGTCACCATCTACAGTGACTTCAGAGCCCAAGAGGAGGAAATCTGTCACTCTTTCCACCTTTTTCCCTTCTATTTGCCATGAAGTAATAGGGCCAGATGCCATGATCTTAGTTTTCTTAATATTTAGTTTTAAGCTGGCTCTTTTACTCTCCTCCTTCATCCTCACCAAGAGGCTCTTTAGTTCCTCTTTGCTTTCTGCCATTACAGCGGTATCATCCACATATCTGAGGTCATTGATGTTTCTCCTGCCTGTCTTGATTCCAGCTTGTAACTCATCCAACCCGGCATTTCTCATGATGTGCTCAGCATGTAGGTTAAACAAGCAGAATACAGCAGACAGCCCTGTCGCACTCCTTTCTCAATCTTGAAATAATCTATTGTTCCATACAATGTTCTAATGTTGCTTCTTGACCCGTATACAGGTTTCTCAGGAGACAGGTAGGGTGTTCTGATATTCCCATCTCTTCAAGAGCTTTCCACAGTGTGTTAAGATCCGTACAGTCAAAGGCTTTAGCGTAGTCAGTGAAACAGAGGTAGAAGTTTTTCTGGAATTCCCTTGTTTTCTCTATGATCCAGTGAATGTTGGCAATTTCACCTCTGGTTCCTCTGCCTTTTCTAAGCCCAGCTTAGACATCTGGAAGTTCTTGGTTCACATAATGCTGAAGCCTATCATGCAAGATTTTAAGCATGACTATGATGATCTCTGTCTAGTGATCTGTCTCTTAGTACATAAATAATCTCTCTTCTCTGCTTCTTATCTTATGCTTTACTGTCTTAACATAAATTCTTAGTAATGGGATATGCTATTTTCAAACCAAATGGTTGGACCATATGTACTTCCCTGACTTGGGAATGTCTTTGCTGCCCAAGTGGTGAAGAGGTGACAAATATGACCAATGTGCTTTGGCAGAACTTGGATGAGACATCACTGTACTTGCTGAGCCTACAATACACAACAATTCCAATGGGCTTTAGGGCTTGCGTACATTAATTATAGAACATGCTTCTGTATAGGGAACAGGAGAGTTTGCGCTGAGTGCAAGGGATCCCAGGAGTTGAAGCAGCTTTGAAAGATGTGATGCTATCATCGGTGCTATGCAAATTGAGTTTGGGTTGAAATATGAGTTCTGCTTGCCTGACTTAAAAGCACCTGGTGAAAACATCAGTGCTACTGTAAAATATGGTGACATGCTGGAGTTCATACATTATGCCGAGAGGCCTCCAATAAGACAGTGCAGCACAAACAGTTCTCCTTTATTCTTTTATTCAGTGTTTGAGGGAGCTGCCTATCTAATAATAAATTCTTCTTCTTGGGAAGAGGGCACCAGATGAGCACAAAACAACATTTTTGATGAAGAAAAATGTATATATGTTGGGGGAAGAAATTACTTGGCATTTTTTCAGCTCTTTCCACAGAAGGAAAGAGTGTGGAAAAACACACACTCGTTTATTGTCACAGCAGTAGAACAGCAGGGACTCCACACTGTCTGTTTTTCTAAGAAAGGAAAATGGAGCCACAGAAGAGTTTCTGAGAACTAATAGCAACATGGAATCAGGGGCCAGAATGTTGAGATGGGTCATCACTCCTAAGACTACTAAGGTTCTAGGGGACAGCACCATCTGAAGGGACACAAGCGTGCCCAGTGTGACTGCCAAGACTTAAGCTGGGTTTGTATAGAGTGGAATGGACTTGATTGTGATACTTAGAAAGCCTAAATAAATGGTTTCTAAATTTTGCAAAATTAATTACTTCATAAATTAAAAAAAAAATGTGAGCATGCATCACGAATACAGTAACTCCCTTGCATATGAATGAGTTCCGTTCTGAGAGTGCATTTGTAAGTCCAACAAAGTTAGCCTGGTTACCCAACTAACACAATTCGCCATATCTCACTGCTTTTACACATACTTTTGGACATCCCAGGTTTGAGATAAAGATACCATGCTATTGTACTCTATTCAGTACTGTAGAGTAAGATACGCAACGAGAGAACCACTTGTAGAGGTTGCATGCACATGACAATGTATGCCAGACACATGAACTAACTTATGTGGTTGGACATGCTAATATATGTTCACAGCTTTGAAAATTCACACCTGAAGTGTCTCTGTCTCTCCCTCACCTTCCATGAGGAAAATATAAACTCCATAAGGACAAAGACTCTGTCTTATTCTATACTGTATCTGAAGAGCCCAGAATAGTGCCTGGAGCATTGTGAGTGCTCAATAAATAATTGAAGAGTGAAGTAATAAACATGAATAAATACATGTATATTTATTTATAAATTATATTCATGTTCTTAAACAAACCAATGCATATTCATGTAGTGAAATATTATGCAAATTTTGATGCAATTTGGAAAAGGGGGAAACTTTAAGAAAGGGATATGAATATGAATAGTAGTTCCAGTGACAACTTCCACTCCCCAAATATTTCTATCTATGCCACTTTTCATTGGATATAAAATTACTTTTTATACCTCAGAGTGAATATGAATCACCAGGGAAGCAATGTTTAAATGAATATTTTTATCCAGATTTCCCTTCTGTCCAATCTTTGCCTTCAGTTCAGTTCAGTCTCTCAGTTGTGCCCGACTCTTTGCAAACCCATGGACTACTGCATGCCAGACATCCCTGTCCATCACCAACACCTGGAGTTTACTCAAACTCATGTCCATTGAGTCAGTGATGCCATCCAACCATTGCATCCTCTGTCCTCCCCTTCTCATATTCCCTTTGATCTTTCACAGCATCAGGGTCTTTTCAAATGAGTCAGCTCTTTGCATCAGGTGGCCAAAGTATTAGAGTTTCAGCTTCAGCACCAGTCCTTCCAATGAATATACAATACTGATTTCCTTTATGATTGACTGATTTGACCTCCTTGCAACCCAAGGGACTCTCAAGAATCTTCATCAACACCACAGTTCAAAAGCATCAGTTCTTTGGCACTCAGCTTTCTTTATAGTCGAACTCTCACATCCATACATGACTACTGGAAAAACCACAGCTTTGACTAGATGGACCTTTGTTGTCAAAGTAATGTCCCTGCTTTTTATTATGCTGTCTAGGTTGGTCATAGATTTTCTTCCAAGGAGCAAGCATCTTTTAATTTCATGGCTACAATCACCATCTGCAGTGATTTTGGAGCCCCCCAAAATAAAGCCTGTCACTGTATCCATTGTTTCCCCATCTATTTGCCATAAAGTGATGGAACTGTATGTCATGATCTTAGTTTTTTGAATGCTAAGTTTTAAGCCAACTTTTTCACTCTCCTCTTTCACTTTCATCAAGAGGCTCTTTAGTTCCCCTTCACTTTCTGCCATAAGGGTGGTGTCATCTGCATATCTGAGGTTATTGATATTTCTCCTGGTAACCTTGATTCCAGCTTGTGCTTCATCTAGCCCATCATTTCGCATGAGGTAACATGCATATAAGTTAAATAAGCAGGGTGACAATATACAGCCTTGACATACTCTTTTTCCTATTTGGAATCAGTCTGTTGTTCCATGTCCAGTTCTAACTGTTGCTTCCTGACCTGTATACAGATTTCTCAGGTGGCAGATCAAGTGATGTAGTATTCCCATCTCTTTCAGAATTTTCCACAGTTTGCTGTGATCCACACAGAGACCTTGGTGTAATCAATAAAGCAGAAAGTGAAGTTGCTCAGTCATGTCCGACTCTTTGTGACACCATGGACTGTAGACAATCAAGCTTCTCCATCCATGGGATTTTCCAGGCAAGTGTACTGGAGTGGGTTGCCATTTCCTTCTCCACAATAAAGCAGAAGTAGATGTTTTTCTGGAACTCTCTTGCTTTTTGGATGATCCAATCAATGTTGACAATTTGATTTCTGGTTCCTCTGCCTTTTCTAAAACCTGCTTGAACATCTACAAGTTCACAGTTCATGTACTGTTGAAGTCTGACTTGAAAATTTTAAGCATTACTTTACTAGCATGTGAGATGAGTGCAATTGTGCAGTAGTTAGAACATTCTTTGGCATTGCCTTTCTTTGGGATTGGAATGAAAACTGACCTTTTCCAGTCTTGTGGCCACTGCTGAGTTTTCCAAATTTGCTGGCTTATTGAGTGAAGCACTATCACAGCATCATCTTTTAGGATTTAAAATAGCTCAACTGGAATTTCATCACCTTCACTAGCTTTGTTCATAGTGATACTTCCTAAGGCCCACTTGACTTTGAATTCCAGGATGTCTGGCTCTAGGTGAGTGATCACACTATCATGTTTATCTGGGTAATAAAGATCATTTTTGTACAGTTCTACTGTGTATTCTTGTCACCTCTTCTTAATATCTTCTGCTTCTGTTAGGTCCACACCATTTCTGCCCTTTATTATGCCCATCTTTGCATGAAATATTCCCTTGGTATCTCTAATTTTCTTGATGAGATCTCTAGTCTTTCCCATTCTATTGTTTTCTTCTATTTCTTTGCATTGATCACTGAGGAAGGCTTTATCTCTCCTTGCTATTCTTTGGAACTCTGCCTTTAACTCTAACTCTAACTTTGCCTTTGATTCTGACTTAATAGGCAAGTCTTGGAAATTGCGTTTTTACAAGTCCAGGGAAATTATGTTCTAGGTATAATACTTGGAATTGCACTTGCATGTTATAGAGAAAGCATTGACTACAGGGGGCTCAATTCCCTCCAAGTCCAAGCTTCTGGAAATGAGCCAGCTCCGCCTTCCACAATGATGAAGTTCTTTGGAGTCTGGCTTTACAAACAGGAAAACACACACACACACACACACACATACACACACACCATAATTCCCACGTGCTTGGTACTCTAAAGTTCATATTTAATTACAGCTTCCACATGCAAAATCTAAGATCCCCGCTGGCCCAGGTTTGATGCATAAGACAGGGTGCTCAGGGCTGGTGCACTGGGATGACCCTGGGGGATGGGATAGGGAGGGAGGTGGGAGGGGGTTCAGGATGGGGAGCACGTGTATGTCCATGGCTGATTCATGTCGATGTATGGCAAAAACCACTACAATATTGTAAAGTGATTGATTTAAAATTAAAATAAATTAATTATTTTTTTCAAAAATTAAAAAAAAACTAAGATCCCATGCCTGGGCCAGCTTAGGTCCTGGACATCTATCTCAGGACCATAGACAGCTCCCGGGAGCTTCGCTGGGCAACTCCAGCGCCTGCGAAGCATCATTCTCAGTTGTCTGCTGCCCCCTATGTGCGGAGTGCAGAGCGGTACAGATGACTATAAGACGCTGGAGCTGGGCTTCTGTTCTGCAAGGCTTAGCTGCACTTGCCCTGCGCACTGCAGTGCCTCTCAATTTCCATGCCTACCTTTGTTTCTTCTCTAGTTCTTTCTTCTCCAGAATGTTCGTGAAACCGATCAGCAGCTCACATCAACATCAAATAATTCATGGCCACATATAATGTCATAAAGTGAAAGTTGCTCAGTCGTGTCCAGCTCTTTGCAACCCATGGACTATACAATCCATGGAATTCTCCAGGCCAAAATACTGGAGTGGGTAGCCATTCCCTTCTACAGAGGAATCTTCCCAACCCAGGGATTGAACCCAGGTTTCCCACATCACAGGTGAATTCTTTACAGGCTGAGCCACCAGTGAAACTCAAGAATACTGGAGTGGGTAACTTATCACTTCTCCAGCAGATATTCCCGACCCAGGAATTGAGTCGGGGACCCCTTATTGCAGGCAGATTCTTTACCAGCTGAGCTACAAGGGACACCCATTGTCGTAAAATGAATCAAGAAGTGTGGGGTTGACAGAATAACACCTCAGGTGGGGGAAACTGACAGATCAAGCATATGGTGCAAAACAATTGCATGTGCACTCTCAGTTGTGTCCAGCTCTTTGCAACCCCGTGGACTATAGACCGCCAGGCTCCTCTGTCCATAGGATTATCCTGGCAAGAATACTGGAGTGCGCTGCCATTTTCTTGCCCAAGGGATCTTCCCAAGCAAGGGATCAAACCTGTGTCTCCTGTGGCTCCTGCACTGACAGGCGGATTCTTTACCACTTGAGCCACCTGGGGAGTCCAAAACTATTCTACTAGCATATATTAAATTTCTACTGTATGCCTGACACTATGAAGGATCAACCAAATTAAATATCTTTTTCACCTTTAAAATTTTTATATCATTTTAGATTTACAGAAAAGTTACAAAAATAGCATTAAGTGCTTACATTACTAATGCTAACAACTTAAGCATAGGTCAATTGTCAAGATCGAGAAATTAACATTATAGACTATTCAAATCTCACTAGCTTTCACTGAATGTCCCTTATCTGTTCTAGGGTCTAATCTAGAGTCCCACTTTCCATGTATTAGTTATTAGTCATATTTCATTACCTTTGAATTGGTGACAGTTCCTCATCCTCTCCTTGTTTTTATGACTGACACTTTTGATGGGTTTTGATCAGTAATCTTATAGATTGTCTCTCAGTTTAGGTTTGTCTGAAATTTTCTCATGATTAGTCTGAGATCACTCACACTCAACATTCAAAAAAACTAAGATCACGGCATCTGGTCCTATCCCCTCATGGCAAATAGAGAGGGAAACAATAGAAACAGTGGCAGACTTTATTTGGGGGGGGGGGTGCTCCAAAATCATTGCAGGTGGTGACTGCAGCCATGAAATCAGAAGACACTTTCTCTTTGGAAGAAAAGCTGTGATCAACCTAGACAGCATATTAAAAAGTGGAGACATTACTTTACCAAAAAAGGTCTGTCTAGTCAAGGCTATGGTTTTTCCAGTTGTCATGTATGGATGTGAGAGTTGGACTATAAAGAGGGCTGAGTGCCAAAGAATTGATGCTTTTGAACTGTGGTGTTGGAGAAGACTCTTGAGAGTCCCTTGGACTGCAAGGAGATCCAACCAGTCATTTGTAAAGGAAATCAGTCAGTCCTGAATATTCATTGGAAGGACTGATGCTGAAGCTGAAGCTCCAATACTTTGGTCACCTGATGTGAAGAACTGCCTCCTTTGAAAAGACCCTGATGCTGGGAAAGACTGCAGGCAGGAGGACAAAGGGATGACAGAGGATGAGGTGGTTGGATGGCATCAGCAACTCTATGGACATGAGTTTGAACACGCTCTGGGAGATGGTGAAGGACAGGGAGGCCTGGCGCGGTGCAGTCTGTGGGGTTGCAAAGAGTCTGACGTGACTGAGCTGAGCTGAATTTGAGGTCAGCGGCTTTGCTTAAGTTTTATAAGGGCCACACTTGGGAAATACAATCATGCACACGTATCGATACACATCTCATTCATTTGTGTTTATATATTTTAGAACCATAAATTCATACAGATATCTCCAATTTTAATCCAATGGCACCAAGTTCATACTAGCTTTTCTCCATCCCTTATTCTTAACTTCTTTCTCTGCAAAGATACCTGGTTCTCATTATCTACAATTTATTCACTTGTTTGTGCAACAAGAATATACACGTAGTAAGAAAATGCAAAGCATATCCTACGTGAATACAGTATTCATGCACAGTTCTTTTTGTCGTTAACCTTAAAAGCCTTCTGCTTTTTAAAAAAAACTGCTTTCCAAATGTAGAGTATCTTTGTTATCAATTTATGGAGTAAGTGTGTATGTTTGTGAGTGTATTTTACTCAGTTCAGTTCAGCTCAGCTCAGTCATTCAGCCATGTCAAACTCTTTGCAACCCCATGGACTGCAGAATCCCAGGCCTCCCCATCTATCACCAACTCCCAGAGGTTACCCAAACTCATGTCCATTGAGTCAGTGGTGCCATCCAACCATCTCATCCTCTGTTGTCCTTTTCTCCTCCTGCCTTCAATCTATCCCAGCATCAGGGTTTTTCAAATGAGTCAGCTCTTCAAATCAGGTGGCCAAAGTATTGGAGTTTCAGCTTCAACATCTGTCCTTCCAATGAACACTCAGGATTGATCCCCTTTAGGATGGACTGGTTGAATCTCCTTGCAGTCCACGGGACTCTCAAGAGTTGTCTCAAACACCACAGTTCAAAAGCATCAATTCTTCAGCACTCAACTTTCTTTATAGTCCTACTCTCACATGCATACATGACCACTGGAAAAACCATAGCCTTGACTAGACGGACCTTTGTTGGCAAAAGTCTCTGTCTTTTAATATGCTCTCTAGGTTGGTCATAACATTACTTCCAAGGAGTAAGCATCTTTAATTTCATGGCTGCAGTCACCGTCTGCAGTGATTTTGGAGCTCAAAAAAATAAAGTATGCCACTGTTGCCACTGTTTCCCCATCTATTTCCCATGAAGTGATGAGATCAGATGCCATGATCTTAGTTTTCTGAATGTTGACCTTTAAGCCAACTTTTTCACTCTCCTCTATCACTTTCATCAAGAGGCTTTTTAGTTCTTCCTCACTTTCTGCCATAAGGGTGGTGTCAACTGCATATCTGAGGTTATTGATATTTCTCCTGGCAATCTTGATTCCAGTTTGTGCTTCATCCAGCCCAGCGTTTCTCATGATGTACTCTGCATATAAATTAAATAAGCAGGGTGACAACATACAGCCTTGGCGTACTCCTTTCCTGATTTGGAACCAGTCTGTTGTTCCATGTCCAGTTCTAACTGTTGCTTCCTGATCTGCATACAGGTTTCTCAAGAGGCAGGTCAGGTGGTCTGGTATTTCCATCTCTTTCAGAATTTTCCACAGTTTGTTGTGATCCACACAGTCAGAGGCTTTGGCATAGTTAATAAAGCATAAATAGATGTTTTTCTGGAACTCTTGCTTTTTCAGTGATCCAGCGATGTTGGCAATTTGACTCTGGTTCCTCTGCCTTTTGTAAATCCAGCTTGAACATCTGGAAGTTCACAGTTCACATGCTGTTGAAGCCTGGCTTGGAGAATTTTGAGCATTACTATACTAGCATGTGATACGAGTGCAATTGTGTGGTAGTCTGAGCATTCTTTGGCATTGCCTTTCTTAGGGATTGGAATGAAAACTGACCTTTTCCAGTCCTGTGGCCACTGCTGAGTTTTCCAAATTTGCTGGTATATTGAGTACAGCACTTTCACAGCATCATCTTTTAGGATCTGAAATAGCTCAACTGGAATTCCATCACCTTCACTAGATTTATTTGTAGTGATGCTTCCTAAGGCCCACTTACTTCACATTTCAGGGTGTCTGGCTCTAGGTGAGTGATCACACCATCATGATTATCTGGGTAATGAAGGTATTTTTTGTAGAGTTCTTCTGTGTATTCTTGCCACCTCTTCTTAATATCTTCTGCTTCTGTTAGGTCACTACCATTTCTGCCCTTTATTGAGCCCATCTTTGCATGAAATGCTCCCTTGCTATCTCTGATTTTCTTGAAGAGATATCTAGTCTTTCCCATTTTATTGTTTTCCTCGATGTCTTTGCACTGATCACTGAGGAAGGCTTTCTTATCTCTCCTTACTATTCTTTGGAACTCTGCATTCAAATGGGTATATCTTTCCTATTCTCCTTTGCTTTTCACTTCCCTTCTTTTCACAGATATTTGTGAGGCCTCCTCAGACAGTCATTTTGCATGTCTTCCTCCTCAGACAGCCATTTTGCATTTCTTTTTCTTGAGGATGGTCTTGATCTTTGTCTCCTGTATAATGTTATGAACCTCCATCCATAGTTCATCAGGCACTCTGTCTATCAGATCTAGTCTCTTATATCTATTTCTCACTTCCACTGTATAATCGTAAGGGGTTTGATTTAAGTCATACCTGAATGATCTGGTGGTTTTCCCTACTTTCTTCAATTTAAGTCTGAATTTGGCAATAAGCAGTTCATGATCTGAACCACAGTCAGCTCCCAGTCTTGTTTTTGCTGACTGTATAGAGCTTTTCCATCTTTGGCTGCAAAGAATATAATCAGTCTGATTTCAGTGTTGACCATCTGGTGATGTCCATGTGTAGAGTCTTCTCTTGTGTTGTTGGAAGAGGGTGTTTGCTATGACCAGTGCGTTCTCTTGGCAAAACTCTACTAGCCTTTGCCCTGCTTCATTCTGTACTCCAAGGCCAAAACTGCCTGTTTCTCCAGGTGTTTCTTGACTTCCTACTTTTGCATTCCAGTCCCTTATAATGCAAAGGGCATCTTTTTTGGGTGTTAGTTCTAAAAGGTCTTGTAGGTCTTTATAGAACCATTCAACTTCAGCTTCTTCAGCATTACTGGTCAGAGCATAGACTTGGATTACAGTGATATTGAATGGTTTGCCTTGGAAACAAACAGAGATCATTCTGTCATTTTTGAGACTGCATCCAAGTACTGCATTTCAGACTCTTTTGTTGACTACGATGGCTACTCCATTTCTTCTAAGGGATTCTTGCCCGCAGTAGTAGATACAATGGTCACCTGAGTTAAATTCACCCATTCCGGTCCATTTTAATTCATTGATTCCTAAAATGTCGACGTTCACTCTTGCCATGTCCTGTTTGACCACTTCTAATTTGCCTTGATTTATGGACCTAACATTCCAGGTTTCTATGCAATATTGCTCTTTATAGCATCAGACCTTGCTTCTATCACCAGTTTTACTCAGTACCTTTCATGATTTAAATGGTCCTGGTAGTGCCATTTCCCTAATGTAAAATGAAAACAAGCCAGTATAAATAGTTATTAATATGCAAGATGACTATAGTAGGTGTAGGAAGAGTATGGATGTCACAGAAGGCCTTCTGTCTCAGGTATCAGTTCCTTTCGGCTCTAACCCTTTTGATCTGTATTCAGACCTGCTCTACAAAGCTCAGGATTAATTGCTTGTCACTTTTTCATAAACAAGAGCCAAACCTTCTCTGACCACTGTTTTCCAAGGTCTGTGCTTCCATAGACATCTGTGATTGCCTCTGTTGTAATATTTACTAGAAACTATCTTTTTACTATTCTGTCTCTCTCTCCTCCCAAGACCCTAAGTTTTTGAAAACAAGAGATTTTACCTTACTTATATCTCTCTCTCTACTGAGACTGAACAACAAGAAGAAGTCCAGATGCAGAATCCATAGCTTTGACCATCACAGTGTGGTGTGAAAATCCTGTTTTACATAGCTACAGTTATTAATAATAGATATGGACTTCCCTGATGGCTCAGCCGTAAAGAATCCTTCTGCAATGCAGGAGACACAGGTTCAGCCCCCGAGTCAGGAAGATCCCCTGGAGAAGGAAATGGCAACCCACTCTAGTATACTTATCTGGAAAATCCCATAGACAGAGGACCTTGATGGGCTACAGTCTATGGGGTTGCAAAAGAGGCGGACGTGACTCAGCAACTAAACAACAAAAGTGAACAGATATAAGTAGGTGAGTAAGGGTGTGTGTGTGTGTTTCTGTTTGGCAGTGATGTGATGGGGTCTCTAAAACTTAATCAGAAGCACTGTGAATTTATAATCTTTGTTCACCTTGAGGAAGATGAATGGGGAAGAGGCGCCTGAGCTAGAGTACTGCATCTTGAAGCCAGCTTGATGAAGCTGAGGCCATAAATCTTCCTTCTGGTAGCAAAGCCTTCTTCTAGGGAGATTGCAGCTGACGAGCAGAGGAGAGGGTGCTGTCATCCCGTTTGTGGACATAACGGGACCTTCTCTGGGAGCCCGGGGAAGCTGAGAGGCAGAGCAATGATGACAGGAATAGTCCTCCGTTCTCCTCTCAGGCACAACAGGAGGGGACAACCAGGGACTAACCCCTAAAGCTCCAAGGGATAAGCTTTGGAAACAGGGAAACAGAGGTCTCAATCAGGGCTCTTCCTCTTATCAAATTTGTGACCGTGGGGGAGTCATTTAATGTCTCCAGCCTAACCCACTAACGTGGGTGATCCCCCATGTGAAAACTGGATGATAATAATATCTCCCTCAGAAAGTTGTCAGGGTGATTTAGTAACATGATATTTCATAAAATACTAGCTTGGAGGCTGGCATCTGGTAATGTCCAGTGCTTGTTGGAGACAAACTCTTTCTCTCCTTAACTGATGGTAATGAGACCAATGTTAGTCAGTGTTTTTCCTATAATCAGACCCCAGGCACATTCTGCAAGAAAGAAAGTCAAAAGTAAGTGCCTCCCCAGTGTCAGATGTGGTAGAGCCAGTGGGCTATGTACACGGACTTTGGCCAAAGCTACCGGTCTTCTAAGTGCAGCCCCACTACTCACCTGTTTTCTGGCTTGCAGCAAGCTTATTAAGGTCCTGAAGCCTTAGTTTCCTCACCTGTGAAGTGGGTGATAATAGTAATGCTCCAGCGCGGGGCAGTTATGAGGGCTTGCTGGGCTAGTGCACTTTATGGACTTGACAGAGTCCCTGGCACATGGTAAACTCTTGATGCTCATACCTGCGGTCCTCATGGTACGTGATACGAGACACATTGACTGAGAATGTGGGCTCTAGAACCAAACTTAGCAATCCAGAACCTTCTGAGAGTTCCTGGGGCACAGAAGGCAACCTTCAGCAGCAGCTCAGCCTTCCTGGCTCAGCCCGCCTACCTGTGATACGGTGATAACAGTGTGATCCTCACGGATGTTGCTGTGAAGATGAACTGAGTTGGTACATGGAAAACACTCAGGATAATGTCTGGCTCAAATAAGGACTCAGGAACCATTACATTGTCTTAGTTTCTAAAAAAAGTATCTACTTTGGGGCACAAAGGGCCCCAAAGTGTCTTCTATTTTGTGTCCCCATGGACTGTAGCCTGCCAGGCTCCTCTGTCCTTGGGGTTTCTCAGGTCACAAGATGAGAGCATATATACACAAAATTCATGCTATCAGGGACATGAGCAGAAAAAACCAAATAAAACTCCAGTAAAATACCTAGGAGAAAGGAATTAAAAAACAAGCAGAGGTTGCTGCTTGGGCAGGAAATGAAGTCAGACCATGGTTTCTAAGCTCTGTTAAATGGAGAAAAATACAAATAGTTGTGTCTGTAATAGAAGAGGTTCTCAAAAATTTATATAGATACAATTTAGGTATTTAAAATTATACATCTTATAGAAGTGAGCACATTTATATTTTGACTATATAAAATACAGAAATGTAGCAAAATGTTAAGGAATTCTCAATGCATAATATCCAGGAAACTGAACCTGGTCTATAGCTAAGGGAAGCAGTGTGGTATATAACAGATGTTCACTAATGATTTATTGAATGAATGAATGAATATTGGGGGTATGACTCAAAATTATGAATTAATTTAATACCTGACCAAAAAAGCATGGAAACCACTGGTATACAGAATTATTTTCCAATTCCTAGTTTAAGAATCCATACTCTTCCCATTTCAATCCCATCTCCCTTCACTTTCTTTGTTCCTCTATCCATCCTCCGTCTACTTGTGATTTCATCTCATTTTCCAAACATAAACTGCCCTGCTTCTCTATTTATTTGCGATATTCTTCCTTCTGTCCTCATTCATCCCCAGCTCTTCCTTTCAAGCCCTATTTAAATGACTCATCCTCTATGAAATCTTTCCTAACTCCCCCAGTGGCCTCTTTCTTCCTTGCCTCTATATCAGCTTATACAAAGTTTTATTACAGCTCTGATCACAGTGTATTTTAATAACCCATTTTGAGTCTGTTTTCCCATTCTCTGTTCCACTGTGACAGGACAGTGCTAGGCAAAAAGTGAACCCTTAAATTTCTATTTGTGAAAAAATGAACAAAACAATGAATGGAGGGATATATGAATGAATATTTTCAACTACTGGATGGACTCCTGTCCTCCTCTTCTCTTCCCTTCTAGCAGAGACCTCTTATTCCTCTGACTGTCCCTGAGGGACTTACTGAGTTATTTTTTCACCCTTATTTTTTTTTTAAGTTTTTTTCAATGTGGACCACTTTTTTAAAGTGTTTATTGCATTTATTACAGTATTGCTTCTGTTTTATGGTTTGGCTTTTGGGCCACAAGGCATGTAGGATCTTAGCTCCCAACCAGGGATCAAACTCACACTCCCTGCATTAGAAGGCAAAGTCTTAACTACTGGATCACCAAGGAAGTCCCTCTCTCACCTTTCTTAATCTTCCATCTTTGCATATCTTGCTTTTTTCTTTTCTTTTTACACTTTCTTATACCTTTCTCAGCAATCCCAACATTTTCCATTCTGTATCCATACCTGGTCTGCTGACCTACCAGTTATTTCCCAAATGCCTTTTTTTTTTTTTTGATCCAGCTCTCTGACAGACACTGATCTCAAAAGTCTTCTAAATCACCCATTTGCCTCTTTACTACTTAGCATTCAAAATTCTCGGTGGTGAATTCATTACCACCTCCAGCAAGTTTTGTACAACCAACCCAGAGTCTTTCAAAGAGCCTTTCAGGATTCAAGTCAAGCTGCACCAGGACACCCTCACCCTCCACATCCTTGTTGTACTTTAATTTCCACTTTATGCACTTGCGTTGTACCTGGAAACCTTCCCACTTCTCTGGCTCCACTTCCAGTCTGCCTGCTGTGACGCTGGGAGTTTTGTATCAAACTCACAATTAACAAACTACTGTATTTAAGCTAAAGTGAGAAGTAAAAGTGTTGGCTGTTCAGTCGAGTCCAACTCTTTATGACTCCATGGACTGTAGCCCACCAGGCAACTCTGCTCATGGGATTCTCCAGGCAAGAATATTGGAGAGGGTAGCCATTCTCTCCTCCAAGGGATCATCTGAACCCAGGGATCAAACGTGGGTCTTTCGTATTGCAGGCAGATTCTTTACTGGCGGAGCCACCAGGGAAGCCCTGTACTGAAGCTAACCTCAGCCGTGGCTGCTTGAGGCATCGGTGCTGATAAAGCGAGGCTGTCCCTACTCAGGCAACTCTGCTTCTTCTAGGCTCAATTGCGTCAGAACAAGGAGGTCGCATGCATCCGGCCTCCATCAGAGCCCAGGGATTTCTTAGTTCAGTTGCAGGCGATTGAGCACAGAGATGAATTTGCATTTTCCAGCTTTCTAGAACTCTTGGGAAGGCTGTCCTGTGGACTCAGTTCCAACATCCCCCCCACTCCCCACCTCACTTAGAGATGCTTTCAGGAGCCTCCAGTATGCAGTGAATATTTGCCAGGCAAATCTGCTTGTTCTTGTTCAGTCACCAAGTCATGTCCCACTTCTCAGGACTCCATGGACCACAGCACTCCAGGCTTCCCTGTCCCTCACCATCTCCTGGAGTTTGCCCAAGTTCATGTCCATTGAATCGGTGATGCCATCCAACCATCTCATCCTCTGTCTCCCTCTTCTCCTTCTGCCTTCAATCTCTTTCCCTGCATCTAGGTCTTTTCCAGTGAGTCAGCTCTTTGCATCAGATGGCCTTCAGCTTCAGCATCAGTCCTTCCAAAGAGTGTTCAGGGTTGATTTCCTTTAGGATTGACTGGTTGATCTCCTTGCTTTCCATGGAACTCTCAAGAGTCTTCTTCATCACCACAGTTTAAAAATGTCAATTCTTTGGTGCTCAGCCTTCTTTATGGTCCAACTGTCACATAAGTCCATGACTGCTGGAAAGATTATAGCCTTGACCGCTTACACTTAGTCAAACTGACATTTTTCTGGTGAAAACATTTCAAACCTTTTCTGTTCATTTCCTTTGATGATTACGGTAACATTAGCATATAATATTTAAAATTATATAGAATTAAAATTTCCCTTTAATAAAATGCAGCATATTCTGATCACAGAAGAGTTGAAAAATATAGAAGTTTAATAAAAGGAAATACCGCCCCATGCTTCTAAAGGCAACCTCTTGAATACTTTTGATACATTTCTCTGCAGTCTTTTTCTATTTTCAGTCTCAATGTTTGCATAGTTTCAATGGTTTTATGAATGCAATTTTGAATCTCAATTTAAAAATTAATATAATTAACACTTCCTAAGACTTTCTTTCCCTTGGAGTGGAGCATGGCAACCTACTCCAGTATTTTTGCCTGGAGAACCCCATGGACAGAGGATCCTGGAGGGCTACAGTCCACGGGGTAGCAAAGAGTCAGATACGACTAAAAAGACTTAGCACAGAACACATGCAAGAGTTTCTTTTGCTTGCGTGGGTATAAATAAGTGTCTGGACTACAACAAAATAAAAATAGCTCATTTTGAATATTTACCTTTGTCCATAGTACATATTTCTATGTTATATGTATTTTCCAAACTAGAATCTGTGCACTAATCTTACAAGGTAGATGCTATTATAAACACTTATCCACTCAGGACAATGGGCCCCAGAGAAATGAAATAACCCATCCAAGTTCACAGGGTTAGGATGTAGCAGAGATATAGTTTGAATTCAGGTCTTCTACACCCCAAAACCTGCTCTCTTTACCATTAAGCACACCGCAGCTCCAAAACACATTGACCAGTTTTCTCTACACTAGTGGTCTCTGCACATATTCATGGGAAGGAGAATTCTATTTAGATTTTAATAGATAAAAATCTATTTAGAGTTCAAGCACTTTGGGGATTCATTTCTCTTCTTAGCAGGCTGTTGTTCAGTTGAAAAGATATGTCTAACTCTTTGGGACTTCTTGGATTGCAGCACGCCAGGCTCCCCTGTCCTTCACTATCTCCCGGCATTTGCTCAAATTCACATCTATTGAGTCGATGATGCCACCCAACCATCTCATCCAGTGTCATCCCCTTCTCCTGCTCTCATCTTTCCCAGCATCAGGGTCTTAGTAGGTGGTTTATAGTAAGCCATGTGATAGATAAGGCAGAAACAAAACAGAATAGGAGTTGTAGGAATTTCTCTTTGTCATCAACTTAAACCTCACCCACAAGTTCACATTACCCTTTCCCTGATTTTCTTATCATGATAACACAATCCTGTGACTATTGATATAACAAGAGCTTGGAGCATGCCAATTTAATTTGAATGCTAACTGTGCCACTTGCTGCGTCTGTGGCCTTGAATCAGTTCCATACACTTTTAGTTTTCTCATCCACAAAACAGAAATAATAATGCCTATCCTACAAAGATAATTGCTTTGAGTCTTAAATGAGGATTAAAAGGTCAACAGATATAAAGCCTCTCAGAGTGTCCCTGATAATTAGCAGAGTACCGTTAATGGTAGATATTTCTTTATGTAGGATTCAACACACTTAGGGTTTTTAGCTTTCCTGATAGTATGTATTATCATCTATTTGGTCGCAAATTTTGTTTTTACTAATAACAAGTCCTTGAGCTAAATTAGAAAGATGACAAGATTAAAATTTTACTCATCTTTGGATTTTTCTCTATCTCTTCTGATAGGTCCAGACTCCTGCCTAAAAGGAGGGAGATGAGAGAGAAAATAAGACATAGGCCACTGCCAAATGCTGCAGCTCCAAGCAGCTTAATGAACCAGGAGAAGCAGGAGCTTAGCCAGACCAGTGTCCCTCCACACAGTGGTGGTTCTGGGTAGTGGCATGAGGATTCCCACTTATTTCATTATTTGTATTAATCACAAATATACTCAGTGGCTTACCCAAGAAGAGTCTGAAAAGGTTCGGTTCAGTTCAGTTCAGTTCAGTCACTCAGTCGTGTCTGACTCTTTGCAACATCATGAATCGCAGCACGCCAGGCCTCCCTGTCCATCACCAACTCCCGGAGTTTACTCAAACTCATGTCCATCAAATCGATGATGCCATCCAGCCATCTCATCCTCTGTCGTCCCCTTCTCCTCCTGCCCCCAATCCTTCCCAGCATCAGGGTCTTTTCCAATGAGTCAGCTCTTTGCATCAAGTGGTCAAAGTATTGGAGTTTCAGCTTCAGCATCAGTCCTTCCAATGAACACCCAGGACTGATCTCCTTTAGGATGGACTGGTTGGATCTCCTTGCAGTCCAAGGGACCCTCAAGAGTCTCTCCAACATCACAGTTCAAAAGCATCAATTCTTCGGCGCTCAGCTTTCTTCACAGTCCAGCTCTCACATCCATACATGACCACTGGAAACCACAGCCTTGACCAGATGGACCTTTGTTGGCAAAGTAATGTCTCTGCTTTTTAATATGCTATCTAGGTTGGTTATAACTTTCCTTCCAAGGAGCAAGCATCTTTTAATTTCATGGCTGCAGTCACCATCTGCAGTGATTTTGGAGCTCAAAAAAATAGAGTCTGACACTGCTTCCACTGTTTCCCCACCTATTTGCCATGAAGTGATGGGACCAGATGCCATGATCTTAGTTTTCTGAATGTTGAGCTTTAAGCCAATTTTTTCACTCTCCTCTTTCACTTTCATCAAGGGGCTCTTTAATTCTTCTTCACTTTCTGCCATAAGGGTGGTGTCATCTGCATATCTGAGGGTTATTGATATTTCTCCTTGTAATCTTGATTCCAGCTTGTGCTTCTTCCAGCCCAGCGTTTCTCATGATGTACTCTGCATAGAAGTTAAATAAGCAGGGTGACAATATACAGCCTTGACATACTCCTTTTCCTATTTGGAACCAGTCTGTTGTTTCATGTCCAGTTCACACTGTTGCTTCCTGACCTGCATATTGGTTTCTCAAGAGGCAGGTCAGGTGGTCTGGTATTCCCATCTCTTTCAGAATTTTCCACAGTTTATTGTGAGCCACACAGTCAAAGACTTTGGTGTAGTCAATAAAGCAGAATTGGCTGGCCCCTTATAAATCCCTTTGTGTGTGTGTGTGTGTGTGCACACGCTCACTGACTGTCATGTCCAACTCTTGCGACCCCATGGACAATAGCACGCCAGACTCCTTTGTCCTTGCAATTTTCCAGGCAAGAATACTGGAGTGGGTTGCCATTTCCTTATCCAGGGGATCTTCCTGACCCAAGGATCAAACCCGTGTCTCCAGAGTCTTCTGCATTGGCAGGCAGATTCTTTACCACTGAGCCACATGGGAAGCCTATAACTCCATTTACACAAGGTTCAAATTCTTCTCCTCCCGAGTTCCTTCTCTGCTGAGCAAATTTTCAAACTGTTCGAATACTTGCCAAATACTTTAAAAATTTGCCAAATACTTCTCTCAGCCTGCCTCCAAAATGGAGCTGTGTAGAACTTTGGTTGCTTTTCTGTAGTTGTGATATATTTCATTAGCATGTGGACTGGTCCCTTATTTCAAGATCATTACCACGGGTGGCTCTATCACCAGGATACAATTTTATTATACCTGCACCTTCAGCTCTGGTCAGACAAATTCTTTATGCTCATAGAGCGGATCTCATTTTTATGATCACAATGGTGTAAACATACAGCAGTTCATTTATTTTCTGAGGTTCCATTTGCATATATACTCTTTTTTTGCATTTTATCCCTGTATCTTATTCTACTTCCACTAACTAATATTGATAATTTTTCTTCATCTGATATAAAACATTTCCCTTGCGATCAATACTGCTTAATTAGCAGATCTCACCAAGTAATCCAGTAGACAGACATAAAATCAAATATGGAAATCATCGGGGAAAGCAATCTTACATCTGAACAGTGCACGCACTGTGGAGTAGTGACTGGAAAGAGAGTAGTTAACTCTTCTTAGAGCAATCAGGAAAGCCTTCCAGGGAGGTGAAAGTTGAATTGTGTCTTTAAGACCCAGTACAAGACTTCCAGACATCCCCCTGAAGAAATCAACAAAAAAGAACTGAGAGGTTAGTATGAGGCCAGACATGTGCAAAGACAGTGGAGGCCTGAACCACGACAGACCAAGTAAATATTAGGTTCTTCAGCATGGCTGGAGCATAGGGAGTGTAGGGTTGAAAGTGGAAGATAAGGATGGAAAATAGGTTTGAAGCCCGCTCACAGAAGGCTATAGGTCTCTATAGGGCTGCAAACTGTAGGTGACTGGGAGCCATTAAGTAATAAGCAAGCAAATAAAAAAGCCTGTAATTAAAATAGCAATCATTTAGTGAGCCCAAAATAAAGTGACAGACTCTGTGCTAATTTCACTGTTAGAGATGAAAGGGAATGAAATGATATTAAATAACAATAGCATATGGTATTATATTTAGTGACCCAGGATGGCCTGGATGTTGCCTAAGAAGTCATACCAACCCTACCAAGAAGTTCTAATGTAGATAGTAAAATACCCAAAACTTAAATCCAGCCCTGCCACACTAGGCCTGCACTTCGAGTCACATTTTAGAGTGATTGGTAGTGACTGGGTGGGGAAAACCTTGGAGGAAGTAAAAGAGCAAACAGAATGTTATTTCATGAGTCAAGGTAAGGAGAAACTAAATTAAAGAAGTGGCCCTGGGGATGAAGAGAAATAAATAGATTGGAGCAGTATTTAGGAGATAGAATAAACAAGACTTATTCACTGAGAGCGAAAAGTGAGCAAGAGAGAAAACATGACTGGGCTGCAGACTCTGAGATCGCAGGGATAAAGGACATTTTGGAGAGCACTCCAGCCCTCTTCCTGCTGTCCTCCCATCCAGAACCTCAGCATACCACATCCTGAAACCTTCTGAAACTGCCCCCAAATGCCAGGACTCCCACTGCCTCCTCAGTCTGCCTTCTGTAACTACTGCAAACACAGAGGTGATTTAACTGTACCCTCTCAAGCTTTTCATCACCTTTGTTTGCAGTTAGCTCTCCATTGTTCTGCACTAATTGTTCTTCTGGACACAGCTCATGCTCCACCAGCTCCAGCTCAACACAGAGCCAATTTCTCCTGAACTCTTGTGTCCCTGGTTGTAGAGTGATGGTGAATTGAACTTTACTTTTGAATTTCCAGTGCCTGGCACAGTATCTGGCACATAGAAAGCAAATGAATAAATAAATACTTGACTTTTCTGAGCTTAAGTTTCCTTGTTCAAGAAAAGACGATAGGAAGTCCTATCTCAGTGCATGGTTATTCTTTTTTTTTTTTTTAAGGTTTTTAAAATGTGAACCATTTTAAAGCCTTTATTGAATTTATTACAATATTGCTTCTGTTGTTTATGTTTTCTGTTTTTGGCCATGAGACATGTGAGATCTTAGCTCCCTGACCAGGGATTGAACCTGCACCCTTGGATTCAAAGGTTAAGTGTTACATACTGGACTATTAGGGCAGTCCCTCAATGCATGGTTTTGATGATAAAATGTGATTTTAAAAAGGTTAAAATGTCTTGCTGGTTGCATTGTACAATGTCCATGGGAGGTATTATTATTGTCCTCATTACC
Source organism: Muntiacus reevesi (assembly GCF_963930625.1). Classification (NCBI taxonomy): domain Eukaryota; kingdom Metazoa; phylum Chordata; class Mammalia; order Artiodactyla; family Cervidae; genus Muntiacus; species Muntiacus reevesi. Next base: position 18,497,738 of record NC_089249.1, on the reverse strand, counting down.
ATGAACAATGGCTAACTTTGCGTGTCAACTTGACTGAGTCAATAAGTATCCAGACGTTTGATCAAACATTATTCTGGGTGTGTCTGTGATGGTGATTCTGGATGAGATTAACATTTGAATTGGTAGACTGAGGAAAGTATATTGCCCTTCCCAATGCAGATGGATCCTGAAAAATCAACTGAAGGCTTGAATAGAATGAAAAGGCTGACCCTTGCCTGAATAAGAGGGAACCTCTCCTGCTTGGCTATCTGTGAGCTAGGACATCAGTTCTTTTCTTGGATTCGTGATAGAACTGAAAACTCAAACCTTCTTGGGTCTTGAGGCTTCAGCTTTCAAATTAGAACTTCAGTCTCAGATTGGAACTACACTGTCAGCTCTCCTGGGTCTCCAGCTTGCCAACCTCAGATCTTGGGATTTGTTAGGCTCCATAATCACATGAGTCAATTCCTTATAATACATCTCTTTCTCCTATGGATCGATCGGTCAATAGATAGATTGATAGATAAATAGACAAGACAGAGAGATATATAAGTAAACAGAGAGGTGGATGGCAGGTAGATAGCCAGGTAGATGGACAGATAGATGACTTTGCTGTTATTGTTCAGTTGTCAGTTGTGTCTGACTCTTTGGGACTCCATGGACTATAGCAACCAGGCTTGCCTATCCTTCACCATCTACCAGAGTTTGCTCAAACTCATGTCCATTGAGTCGGTGATGCCATCCAGCCATCTCATCCTCTGTCACCCCTTTCTCCTCCTGCCTTCAATCTTTCCCAGCATCAGGGTCTTTTCCAATGAATCAGCTCTTGGCATCAGGTGGCCAAAGTATTAGAGCTTCAGCATCTAACTGAAGCTTTAGCTTCAGTCCTTCTTGTGAATATTCAGGGTTGATTTCCTTTAGGACTGATTTGTTTGATCTCCTTATTGTCCAAGGGAGTCTCAAAAGTCTTCTCCAGAACCACAGTTCAAAAACATCAATTCTTTGGCACTCAGCCTTTTTTACTGTCCAGCTCTTACATCTGTACATGACTACTGGAAACACCATAGCTTTGGCTAGATGGACCTTTGTAGGCAAAGTAATGTCTCTGCTTTTTAATATGCTGTCTAGGTTTGTCATTGCTTTTCTTCTAAGGAGCAAGCGTCTTTTAATTTCATGGCTGCAGTCACAGTCCACAGTGATGTTGGAGCCCAAGAAAGTAAAATATACCACTGTTTCCATTGTTCCCCATCTATTCGCCATGAAGTGATGGGACCGGAAGCCATGGTCTTCATTTTTTTGAAGGTTGAGTTTTAAGGCAGCCTTTTCGCTCTCCTCTTTCACCCTCATCAAGAGGCTCTTTAATTCCTCTTCACTTTCTGCCATAAGGGTGGTGTCATTTGTGTATCTGAGGTTATAGATGATAGAAAGACAGATGTAGATAGAGATTCTATTGGCTCTATTTCTCTGGAGAACAGTCACTAATAAGACATGGTTATTCCTAAGGCCAACATTCCAGAATTCTTCCCTTCTGAGAAGCTCCCACTGAAATCCAACCTATGATGAACAGAATAAGAAATGCTACTGTGGAGAACTTGGGCAAACTCAAGGGACTGGAGTGGACTGAATGAGTGGAGGCTAAGCAGGAGAGACCAACAAGGTCAGCAGCACAATCCACATTTCCATTAAGCAAAAAACCTCAGAAGTGTCCTCAAAACCACAGCAGGAGCAACGCCTGGACAGTCAACTACCGGAAGGAGACATAACCAATCATGTGAAGATAAACCACAGGGCTACAGTCTGAGGCTTCCAGCGTATTACTTTTTGTTGCAATGTATCAGGATACACTTGGGATTATTTCAGGAGACAGAATGAGAAGTGCACAGACAAAATATGTGGCAAATGGCCAGGGTACAGGCATCTCTAATATGTCAAGAAACATCATTGAAAGATTCAGAGATGCAGGGTGAGTTCTAACAAGTGATTCAATATATACAGACACACATACAAAGTCATGGAGTCAGGGGCCTGTGTTTAAGTGGTAGCTCCACCTTGGTGTGATAACAGGAGTGACTTGATGGCTTAAAGAATTCGGGTAAATTAAAGGCTCTGGAGGAAAGTCTTTTCATTTCTTTCTTCATTTTTACAAAATGGGCCAAAGAACTAAACAGACATTTCTCCAAAGAAGACGTACAGATGGCTAACAAACACATGAAAAGATGCTCAACATCACTCATTATTAGAGAAATGCAAATCAAAACCACAATGAGGTACCACTATACGCCAGTCAGGATGGCTGCTATCCAAAAGTCTACAAGCAATAAATGCTGGAGAGAGTGTGGAGAAAAGGGAACCCTCTTACACTGTTGGTGGATGCAACTAGTACAGCCACTATGGAGAACAGTGTGGAGATTCCTTAAAAACTGGAAATAGAATTGCCATATGACCCAGCAATCCCACTTCTGGCCATACACACTGAGGAAACCAGATCTGAAAGAGACACATGCACCCCAATGTTCATCGCAGCACTGTTTACAATAGCCAGGACATGGAAGCAACCAGATGCCCATCAGCAGACGAATAGATCAGAAAGCTATGGTACATATACACCATGGAATATTACTCAGCCATTAAAAAGAATTCATTTTAATCAGTTCTAATGAGATGGATGAAACTGGAGCCCATTATACAGAGTGAAGTAAGCCAGAAAGAAAAACACCAATACAGTATCCTAATGTATATATATGGAATCTAAAAAGAAGGAAACGATAACCCTATATGCAAAGCAGAAAAAGAGACACAGATGTACAGAACAGACTTTTGGACTCTGTGGGAGAAGGCGAGGGTGGGATGTTCTGAGAGAATAGCATTGAAACAAGTATACTATCAAGGGTGAAACAGATCACCAGCCCAGGTTGGATGCATGAGACAAGTGCTCAGGGCTGGTGCACTGGGAAGACCCAGAGGGATGGGATGGGGAGGGAGGCGGGAGGGGGGATCAGGATGGGGAACACATGTAAATCCATGGCTGATTCATGTCAGAGTATGGCAAAAACCACTACAATATTGTAAAGTAATTAGCCTCCAACTAATAAAAATAAATGAAAAAAAATAAAATATTTGAAAGTAAGCATTCATTTTCCAAAAAAAATTCTCTTTAGAAACATGTGCAGCCTGAATAGCTCTGGACTTGAGTTGGAAATGAGTTCTTCCAACAGACCTTTAAACTCATCTGTCAGGTCTGAAACAAATTAACTCTAATATTGTGAAAATACCATCCCTAGCTCTACAAGGTCCCCAGGAAACATGTCCTTGGACAGCAGAGATGCAGAAGAAATATGAGTGGACTGTCCTACCTGAAGGGAGACTCTGATCAATGTGTTCTTGAATGTCCAGGAAGGACCAGATATAAACTACATCAGCCTTGCTATAAAAGGTTGTGCAAAGACCTTGATGGAGGAGCTGCCCAGTTTTGAACCAATCATAAAAGGCACAGACATGATGAAGGACAAACTGGGGGATCAATGCTGGGTCCGGGCCAAGTCGGGGGGGGACTAGATGAGCTCTACTCAGTTTCAAGGTCACCTACTTGAATCAAGAAAGCTTATGAATAATCCAGTAGGCAAAGTGTGTGGCTCAGGGGCCTGGGTTAATCTCCATGAGTGCATATATACTTATAGAGGTACCTGTGCATTAGTAGAAAGACATTTTCTTCTGAGAGCATTCTTTTTCAACATCATTTATACCACTATAAGCTATGAGACCTTTAAAGATTTACATACCTCTTTGATCTATCTGGGCTTTCCTGGTGACTCAGTGGTAAAGAATCTGCCTGCCAATACAGGAGACATGAGTTTGATCCCTAATCTGGGATGATCCCTTGGAGAAAGAAATGGTGACACACTCTAGTATTCTTGCCTGGAGAATTCCACGGACAGAGGAGCCTGGCAGGCTACAGTCTATGGGGTCATAAAGAGTTGGACATGACTGAGGAACTGAACATTGCACTGCATTGCTGATTTGTCTATCTACTAAAAATAAATTAAAATTCTTTGGGGAGACTTCCTTGGTTAAAACTTTGTGCTGTCACTGCAGGGGGCACGGTTTCGATCCCTGGTCGGAGAATTAAGATCCCACATACTGCATGTCACAGCCAAAAATAAATAAATAAAAATAAAACAAAATCTCTTGGGTACAAATGAAAGGAAACAAATTTAATCAAGCTTAAGGAAAAAGGAATTTGCTGATTCATTGACTTACATCATTTAAAATTTATTTTTTGATGTGAACCATTTAAAACAAAAAAAATCTTCACTGAATTTGTTAACATATTGCTTCTTTTTATGTTTTGGCTTTTTAGCTCTTCGACCAGGGATTGAACCCAAGCCCCCTGAATTGGAAGGAGAAGTCTTAACCACTGGGCCAATTTTTTTTCTTTAATGTAGACCACTTTTTAAAAATCGTTACAGAATTTTTTGACTTGTATCAAGGAAAAGTCCAGAAAAATACAAAAGTCGGGCAAGGCCAGGATTCAGTCAAAGTATTCAAGATTCTGTTACTCTCTCCAGTTCTCAGATAGAGTCTGTCCATATGAAGGAAAATATGGCAGCTGGCAACTCCAGACCCAGAGTTTATTTCCAATGGAAACAAACCCTTCCAAAAATTCCAACAGAAGGCACCATGGAAGATTCTAATTGGTCCAACTTGGATCATATTTCCATATCCCTAAGCAAATCACTTTGGCAAGGAGAATAGGATATTCTTATGAAAACAGAGATGCAGGAAACGGTAGTGCAGTGGTGAAACGGGTGGTATATAGATAAAAGGAACAGATGTCTGTACTTGTTTCCTTTTCTATGTTTGTAGGACCAGATGAGATAACTACTTGAAAATTATGTTTTAAAGTGAAAATTCTTGTAAAAATTCAGATATGTCTAGCACTTCACAGGGGGATAGTCAATGTTAATGCTTTATTTGTCCACAAATAGCTGAGAGATAAATGTGGGATCTTTTCTGGCATGGCAACCCACTCCAGTATTCTTGCCTGGAGAATCCCATGGATGGAGGAGCCTGGTAGGCTACAGTCCACGGGGTCGCAAAGAGTCAGACACAATTGAGCGAATTCACTTCACTTTCCCACATTGAATAATACAAAGATAGAGTTTCTGGAATAATGAGACCTGAATTCAAATCTAGACACCCCTGTGTTACCAGATGCGTGATCCAAGGCAGGATCTGCTGGTTCACAGGACAGCTAGGCGGATTAAAGGAAACTTACTATGTGGAAGCACTTTGTTACCCAGAGAGCTGTATGCAAACATAAGAGGAACCAGTAAGAGTTATGAAGCCATGTTCCAGAACAAAGAGAGATGGGAAAAATGCAAACAGCCAGGAGCTTAAATGCTCCCCAGAAGCCTGCAAGGCAGCTTCAAGGTCTGAGGTAGAAAGGTCAGTTAGACTCAACTCTCTGGAGTGGTCAGTTACAAAAGCAGGGTCAGCCTAGCAGTCACTGATGCCAGGGTCTTTTGGTAAATACTTTTAGTGGAGAGAAGACCCAGTTCAAGACTTCTCAGCCATGCCAGCTTCTCTCCATCATCCCACATCACTCTGGTCCTACAGCCTACACTGCAACCTCCTTGGCAAGGGTCTAGTGAAAGGATTCTTAACAAAATAAAGGCTATGCAGAAAGCAGAGCTTAGTGTTAATATCTCATCATCCAAGTTTCAAGAATAATGTCTAGATTTGCATTTACATGAGCTGGGAAAGGCAGGGAGAGGGAGACTGGTGGATGGGAGGGTTGAATAATTTGGCTAGAGTACACAGATGTTTTCTACACCAGACTCTTGGATTTAACCTTGCCTGATGAGTGCTGTAAGACAGAGCAGAAGAATAGCCCTTTTTTTGTGTCATCCTGGGCCTAATTCATTGATTTAATTAAAATATTTAATTCTTATTCTCTAAACATCCCATAGAGTTGCTGAATGCTGTTCTATTAAAATTCATTGAGTCCTTACTCTGTGCCAGGTCCCGTGCTGGAATCTGAAATGTGAGAATGAGTAACCCATGTTCCCTGTCATGTCGAGAAGCCCAAAAGGTAAGGATAGCTCAGCATGATAGGGAGCACAGGGGAACTGGAAGAACAGAAAAGTTGTATCAAGTCCACAGTCCAAGGAGGCATCCCAAGAATGCTTCCTCAAGGAGGAGAGTTGACCTCATCCATGCAAAGGAATGTGGGAAGACCACTTTGAGTTAAAGAAATATGAGAAGCCTCATAATATGTACAGAGAATTGTGAAAAAGTGTATTTTACAAAGGACAAAGCATGAGATAGAAATGAGGTTGTTGAGGGGGTAATTTGGGTGTATAAGGAGCATGGGCCTTATCCTGAGGTTGTTAGGGAGCCTGTGAAGGTCCTAACATGGACTGCCTGGTCTTATTTTTACTTCAGAAATATTTTTATGGTGTCTGCATGGATGATCTATTAGCGGTAAAGCTGGGTGTAGGAAACAAAGAGCTAGAGCAATAACTCAGTTGGAAGATAATGAGGTTTTCAATGAAGACAGAGCTCTAGTAGGGATGAGAGAAGAGAATTAATTTAAAAATATATGTGGAAGGTAAACTTGGCCAGATAGGCTACAAACTGATTGAATATAGAGCTGAGGGAGAGGGCAAAATCTAGTTTAACTCCAGGCTTCTGACTATGGGAACTGGTGTGTGTATGGGGAGGTGGGTGTGGTTGGGTGTGTGTGCTGTCAAGTCTGACTCTTTGTGACCCCATGGAGCCCACCAGGCTCCTCTGTCCATGGGGTTTCCCAGGCAAGAATACTGGAGTGGGTTGCCATTTCCTTCTCCAGGGGATCTTCTCAACCCAGGAATTGAACCCAGGTCTCTTGCATCTCCTGCATTGGCAAGAGGAATCTTTACCACTAGTTCCACCTGGGAACAAGTAGTACCATTAAATGAGTTACTCAAAGCGGGAGGGATAGGCTTAGTGGAGGCCATGATAAGTTTGCTTTAGTATGTATTTAAAACTGTGATGTTCATGGAACATCTAGATGGAGAGGTCTAGTAAGTAACTGCCAGAGAAGGCAATGGCAACCCACTCTAGTACTCTTGCTTGGAAAATCCCACGGGTGGAGTAGCCTGGTAGGCTGCAGTCCATGGGGTTGTGAAGAGTCGGACATGACTGAGCGACTTCACTTTCACTTTCCACTTTCATGCATTGGAAAAGGAAATGGCAACCCGCTCCAGTGTTCTTGCCTGGAGAATCCCAGGGATGGGGGAGCCTGGTGGGCTGCCGTCTATGGGGTCGCACAGAGTCGGGCACGATTGAAGCAACTTAGCAGCAGCAGCAGCAGCAACATCCACAATTCTCTGTGTCAGGGTAAGTCTCACCAGACTAGGGGCTTCCCAGGTGACTTGGTGTTAAAGAATCTGCTTGCCAATGTGAGAGATGTTGGTTCAATCCCTGGGATGGGAAGATCTCCTGGAGGAGGAAATGGCAACCCTCTCCAGTATTCTTACTTGGAGAATCCCAGGGCCAGAAGAGCCTGGTGGGCTACAGTCCGTAGGGTCACAAAAAGAGCTGGACACAATTTAGCACCTAAATAACAGAAATGAGGAAGTAGAACAGATAAACAATGCCAAGAAAAGAGTGGCCAGCAAAGGAAAGACAAAGAAGAGGTAAGTCTCAAGATGGAATGCAAGGGGTCATTGTTATCAAAGGTTACTTAACTGTCACGTGAGTGACAGGCTGAAGAGTCCTTTGGAGGAGGTAATTAGTAAGTCACAGGGGAGAAGAGTAATTGTGATTGAGAGCGATCAGTTCTGGGGGAGTCAATTAATAGCGTCCCTACCTTCCCAGTCTGTGGTCAGAACCAACTGAGAAATTAAGACAGAAAAATCATATGGAAAGCAAAATGTGGCTTAGAAGTGTAATGAGAGAGGCTTGCTTCTTCTCCCTCTTCCCTGAATTGACCTCCTCCCTTGCAAGTTGTGTTCTGTTGGTTGCAGAGTAGAATGTGTCAGAGTGAGCTTGCTGCATGGATGAACAGATAAACCTGAAAGAAGGCAGGAAAGGGTTGAGGAAGCAGGCTTCAGCTTGTTTTCAGTATCATCCATCAGATTAATCTATCCATCCACAGAAAATTGGAGGGAACAGTGAAGCTGCCTTTTGGGCAAAGCTTCATTCTGGGAGGGAAGGAAAAGTTGCCATCCCTGTTTGAGACAAAAGTGAGAGGAGAAACTAATGTTCTCTTATAACAGTGGTGGGGATAAAATCCAAATTTCAAGACACTGAGGATGCGAAGAACTGACATTGGAAAAGACCCTGATGCTGGGAAAGATTGAAGGCAAGAGGACAAGGGGATGACAGGGGAAGATATAGTTGGATGGCATCACCGACTCAATGGACATGAGTTTGAGCAAGCTCCAGGAGTTGGTGATGGGACACCATGACAGGGAAGCCTGGCATGCTGCAGTCCATGGGGTCACAAAGAGTCAGACACTACTGAGCGACTGAACTGGCTGACGACTGACGAATGAATGGGAGTGAGGAAGTAGACATTGTCCATGTAGATAACTCATTCTGGGGGCCCAGCCAGGAAGGGCAGGAGAGAGAGACTGAGAGAGGAGAGTTGAATGTTTGGCTTGGAGCACATGGATGTCTTCGACACCAGACTCAGATTTTGTCTTACTTGCCACAAGGCCATGACTCCTCAATTTCAATTAGCATTACACCCAGGGGCAAGAGAGAAACTTCCTTATCTTAACCAAGGTGAATCAGCTGGTCTTTCCCTCGCTTTGCTCTTTGATGGTAGAAAGAGCGCTGGGTTTGGAATCAGAACATTTGGACTCCAGCGCCAGCTCTTGACTCACTTCTCTCACCCAGAGTAAATCTTCTATTCTGAACCTCAGATTTCCCATCTCTGAAATGAAAGGAATTGGCATTATCTCAAAGGGTTACTGTTAAAATTGACTCAATTTTAACTCACATCAGATTAGGCTGGTATCAGCAGGAGAATGCACATGATCTGGCCTCAGCCCATTGCTCAGGTACTTCATACACCTTCATTGATTCTAAATCTGTTTACTGGCAACCGCACTCTTCTATAAAAGCATCTAAGAACTACAATTTAGGACTATTACACGTGACAATTAGTACACAGTTGTCCCTCTGGGAAGACTCCCTTTTGTTTTACACAGAAGAAACACTGGGCCAAGAGTTTGGCTGCCTACTCAGGGCACAGCACTGTCTTGTCAAAATCACACATTACTAGCGTTTAGTCACCCACTTTGCCAATTTGGATTCTCAATACCTAGAGGCATTATAATTCAAAAGAATAAATTAACACTGGCCAAATTTACAAGAGACCTGGTACATGATACAAGAGGTGCCAGTATATTTTTAACAAATCTCCTGTCTACTGGTGATATATTTAATGTGTTACTTTTATATACTCAATCATTCATTCAAAGCTTAGATTGTTCTGTGTCAGATATTGTGAATACAAAGATGACAATAATGATCCCTTTAGGAGCTAACAGTCTGTTAGCAGAGAGATTTGGGCAAACAGATGCCTGCGAAGCAAAAGATGAGTGCAAAATATCAAGTCTAGGGACTTCAGTACCACTGAAGACAGGTTAACTCTGCTTGTAGGAAATCAGGGGAGATTTGAGGGTAGCAACAGATTGAACTCAGTCTTGGAGAGTAAGTAGGAGATGGAGATGGTAAGAAAGAGTCCTGTAGACAGAAGGAACTGTGATCTGGAGGCATGAAAGAGCCTGCTCATTCTAGGAAATGTTCATTTTGGGAACAAGTTCCATGGGAATGGGGTATTGGATATAAGTGATGTAAGCTGCAATGGAAAGTGGAAAAACAGATGTCATATCAGGGAAGACCATGAATATGACGATTTGGGACTCATCCCATGGGTAGAGGTAGTGAGGGAGAGTGGCTGGGATGAGGCAGCCTCTGTGTGTGTGAAACCAGACTCCTAGGAAACGACTTGCTGATCCTGACGTCAGAACAAATATATATTGATGACACTCTTCATTAAGATCATACAACTCACCTCATTAGCTCATTACTCGCCATCATCAGTTTGGCAGAGCACCTCCCCTCCTCTTCTATGAGCCAGGGGACTATTCTATGTCCCATATGGATAACTTGTTTCCGTTTTAAAATATCTTGTTTCTAACCTATTACAAAAGAGCTCAGCCATCAAGAACGTGGAGCCAGACTGCTTGGGTGTGAATCCTGGCTTCTTCATAGTCATGGGACCTAAAATGTAAGCTAAAGGCTGTTGTATCTCAGTTTCCTTATCTATAAATTGGGGGGGGGGGGGAGTGGCGGTAATATAACTGTCTACCTTGAAGTGTTGTTGGATTAAATGGGTCAGTATACCCATGAAGTGCTTATAAATGTTAGTTGTTGCTATTATATCTTAACAATTAGATTATAGCTTTTAAAGTTCTATTCTAGACTTTTAGCAACACCAGACCCCAAATTGAGTCATTTATGTTAAGCCCCATGTCACCAAACTGAGACTTAATTAATAGTTTCAGCTCTCCCAAAAATGGAATCTTAAAACAGTCAGTAAGGAATTGCTTGATCAGCCCTACTTAGGTAATCTGCCTGATATACTCCTATTATCCCCTAAAGAAAAGTTAGCTTTCAATAACAATCCTTTTTTTCTCTCTGCCTAGTATAACTTCATTATTCTTGCTCCCTTCTGCCTGTAAGTCTTTCATTTTGTTCAACACCTCAGATTTCCTTTCTATCTGTTAGATTGGATCCTGTATGTATGTGCTCAGTCACTTCAGTCATGACCGACTCTGTGCAACCCCATGGACAGTAGCCCCCCAGGCTTCTCCGTCCATGGGATTCTCCAGGCAAGAACCCTGGAGTGGGTTGCCATTCCCTCCTCCAGGGGATCTTCCTGACCCAGGGATGCATCATCTGCATTTCCTGCACTGCAGGCAGATTCTTTACTACCAAGACACCAAGAAAGCCCAAATTGGATGCTACCTGATTCAGATTGATTTTTGTTCAAATAAACTCGTAAAATTCTTAATATTTCTCAGTTTGTCTTTCAACAAGACCCATGCGATTTCCCCAGACTCTGGAGGATTCTGTCTAGTGTTAATCAAAGAAGTTCAAACTGTCTAGGTTCAAATTCCAGTTTTGACCCTCAGAGTCCAGATAATCTTTGGCAAGTTACAAAATTCTGTTAGCCTCAATTTCCTCATTTATAACATAAAAGCTACAATGTGAACCTCAAAGGATTAGCGTGAGGGTTTAGCCCAATAATGGCTGTAAATATTCGCATCACACAGAAGAGATACAATAATTTCCTATTTTTTCCATTAGGAATCAGCTAACACTGATTCTTCCCTGTAACCCAAATAAGAAAATCAACCCAACAAGAAAGAGCACATAGGGAATTTTGTCATCTAGGTTTCAGAGACGAAAAACTGAATAAGAACTGACTTTGAATTTGTCTTTAAAGCCCAGTGAATAGATTAATCATGTTTTATCCAGACACTAATTAACCTAAGCTGATTTGAAAATTGTGAAAAATGTCTTTTGTTCTCTTTGACCCTAGACTTGAGTCTTGGGCACATATCCATCGCAGATTCCTTTCATGTAGATAAACGGTGCTGAAATTGCACTAACTATGATTACTCACCTTGGCTATAGCCTCTGGATGCCTATACAAGTTGTTTTTGAAGTCCCAAAGCATACTTCTATCTGACCTGAAGAGGTGCCAGTTGGAAGATGACTTTGAATTAATCTAGCTGCCTTTCAGAGACACTCTAATGTATCCCTGGTTTAGACACACCTAAGTGAATATACATTTACAAACATTTCTTCTGAAATTTACTCATCTTGGCAGCCAGTTTCTCGTTGGTAAATTGGGGAGTTTTGATTATCTGGGATCTTTTTCCAATTTTTTATTTTTTGTTGAGATATAATTATAACATTGTGTTAGTTTCAGTTTGTGCAGCATAATATTTTGATATTTATATATACTATGAAATGAATACTACAACAAGTCTAGTTAACATCTAGTTTGCAACTAGTTAACTTAGTTACAAAATATTTTTCTTGTGTTGAGAACTTTTAGCATTCATTCTGTTTAGCAACTTTCAAATATACAACACAGTATTATTAACTATAGTCACTATGCTTTAAATTATATCCCCAAGACTTATTTATTTTATAACTGGCAGTCTGTACCTTTTGACCACCTTCACCCATTTCACCCACAGCCAGTCTACATCTCTTACAATTACAATCTGTTCTCTGTAACTATGAGCTCACCTGCTGTCATTGTTTTGTTTTATTTTTAGATTCCACACATACATAGTATAGAAGAGAAATTTGGGAGTTGTCAATATTTTCAGGGTGGATATGCTTTCTTCAAATGGTACAAGTCTCCTGGGGATTCTGATAGTTGTTTTCCTGGAAAAAGGAAAGAAGAGGAAAATGCTTCCCTGCTCCCATAATGGAGAAGCTCAAAATCATGTAATAGAAACTCTTTATTTACTTTTTTGGTAGGAATATGAAGAAGAAATGTTAAGAACTATTGGATTATAGTATTTCTGAGAGCTTAGTAAACTCTCAGAAGTGAAGTAGTTGAAAGGGAACAAGTTTAGATGCTGGAGAGGTGATATTCAAATTCCAAACGCATCTTTTACTAGTGAGAATGAAAAGTTGTTCAAGTCCTAGCCTTGATTTCTCTGTCTTCAAAATGGGGATGATCATAACTGTCTCACAGAAGAGTGAGAGATTGAATGTAAAATCATACTAAATGCTCAAAAACGTCAGATTATTTATCCATGCCGGACACTATGGGACCTCCCCAGAACAGACACCACTCCCTCCTGACCACCATCCCTTGTCCTCAGCCTGCCTCTTGCCTGTAAAAAATTTTAGCCAAAGAGTAAATTTAATCAGAAGACAGAAAATGATGAAACAAAGGAAAACAAGACTAAATAATAATAGTTTAGCCCCATCAAGCAAACTAGCAAACTAGTTCCTTCTCAAGGGCTATAGATAATATTCTGAGCCATATAGCCTTTGAGTTGTTTTTCAGGTACTGAAACTCCCATCAGGTGGAAGAAGTTAACTACACAGTGACCAGATTATAGCCATGACATAAGCTGCTCCATTTGACCAAATTCCAAGGAAATGGGAAGAAACCTACCCTGGAGTTGAAGGTAAATTATACTTAAAACAGTCAAGATGATACTGACCAGACTATCACATGACCAGTGTCAAGATGACTGCAGGAGTTACCTGTACTGTTATACATGTAACCCCCTACCTGTGAACTCCGGAATCTCCCCTTTAAAAACTCTTGCCCCTTGATTGCAGTGAGGACTTGATTCTTTGGGACATGAGTCTACCTTCTCCCTAGGATTGCCAGCTTTCTCAATAAAGCTGTCTTTCCTTTTACCCAGTATCTGTCTCTCTGTATTGGATTCGTGAGTGATGAGCAGCCAAACCTGAGTTAGGTAACAATACTATTTTTTTTCTAACATCCTGAATCTATGATTCAGAGTAGAAGTCACAGTCATCCATCGTTTTACTCTGTATTTGAAATAAATGACTAATATTGGGGGTCTCCCAGTAATTAAATAGACTGATTCATAGAATTTTGAGCCCTCAACTCCTGTTGCCTGCTGCAATTGCTGGAAATAGTCAAATATAGTAACAATAATCTGCTTTTTTAATTATTTTAAAAGATGATGGGATGGGAAGTTATATTAAATGCAATTTAAACTCAAAGACTTTAAGATTCTTTGTAAGTCACTTCTAACTTTTAAAATGTCCTAATAGATAAACTAGATGTTCTAAAGACTCTTCACAAGAGTTCATAGTGACAATACCCCAGTGACCCAGAGAAAGAAAATCTTTATTTAATTATTTTATATATTTATTTATTTATTGTTATTATTTTTTCACATATTTATATTAGTTGGAGGCTAATTACTTTACAATATTGTAGTGATTTTTGCCATACATTGACATGAATCAGCCATGGATTTACATGTGTTCCCCATCCTGATCCCCCCTCCCACCTCCCTCCCCATCCCATCCCTCTGGGTCATCCTAGTGCACCAGCCCTGAGCACTTGTCTCATGCATCAAACCTGGACTGGCGATCTGTTTCACAGTTGATAATATACATGCTTAAATGCTATTCTCTCAGATCATCCCACCCTCGCCTTCTCCCACAGAGTCCAAAAGTCTGTTCTATACATCTGTGTCTCTTTTTCTGTCTTGCATATAGGGTTATTGTTACCATCTTTCTAAATTCCATATATATGCGTTAGTATACTGTGTTGGTGTTTCTCTTTCTGGCTTACTTCACTCTGTATAATGGGCTCTAGTTTCATCTACCTCATTAGAACTGATTCAAATGTATTTTTTTAATGGCTGAGTAATGAGCTTGATCATGGGAAGAAAGTTCTATTAACATTATTTAACTTCAAAGGCATCAATATCCTTGAGATACCATAGAATTAATTGATTGCTTTGTAAAAATGGAGATTACGCAGAGATTACCTGTCAACTAAAAAAAAAAAAAAAAAAAGGACAGGAACAACTATGCAACCAAAAAGTTGCTCTTTTATGTGTCCCCCAAAACAGTTTCACCTCTAGTCCTTTTTGAATTGACTTGAATTAGCTTCAGCATTTATCAGAGGGAAGGAGAATAATATAGCCTTACAGATTGCTATGGCCTCTTTTATTTAGAGGAAAGCAAGGTTTCATGATGAAATCCTAAGCTTCAGCCCCATCTCTGCCCCTTGTAGCAATATGTCTTGAACTAGTCATAAAATGCCCTGGAATTCCAATTTCCTCATCTGTAAACAGGGATAAGTTTTAAACACCTTGTAGAGCTGTTGTAAGAACAGTTGAGATGTGCTTTCCAAAATGTGTATTTTTTTTTTTTTTGCAAAATAGTACAGCCACTTTGGAAGACAGTTTGGTGATTTCCTACAAAACTAAATGTGCTCTTAAAATTAATGACTCAAAGGCACAGAAAATTTATGTCCACACAAAAATCTGGACAAGGATGTTTATAGCAGTTTTATTCATAGTTCCCCAAACCTGGGAGTAGCCAAGCTGTCCTTCAGTAGATGAATGAATTGTGGTATATCCAGGCAATGGAATATTACTTAGTGCTAAAAATAAATAAGCTATAAAGACATGAACAGATATAGAGGACACTTAAAACTTAAATGCATATTACTAAGTAAAGGAAGCCAATCTGAAAAGGCTACATACTATGTGATTCCAATTATAACATTCTGGAAAAGCAAATCTATGAAGACAATAAAAGGTGGGTGGTTGCCAGGAATTGGTTGGGGCAGGTGGAGGAATGAAGAGGTAAAACAAAGGAGATTTTTAAAGCAGTGAAAAGACTCTGACATTAATGATGAATCCATGTCATTATACATTGGTCTAAACCCATAGAATTCACAAGAGGAGTGAACCTCAAGGTAGACTGGACTTTGGGTGACTATGATGTGTCAGTGTAGGTTAATCGACTATAACAAGAGTACCACTCAGGTGGGGATGTTAATAACAGGGGAGGCTATGTGTGGGAGCAGGGAGTATATGAAAAACCTCTTTACTTGCTGTGAACCTAAAACTGCTCTTATTTGCTGTATGTCTCAGGAAACCCAAACAGAGACTTTGTATCAACCTAGAGGGGCGGGATGGGGAGGGAGATGGGATGAAGGTTCAAAAGGGAGGGGATGTATGTATACCTATGGTTGATTCATGCTGAGGTTTGACAGAAAACAACAAAATTCTGTAAAACAATTATCCTTTGATTAAAAAATAAATTTAAATTTTAAAAACTTTAAAAAAAATGTGACCCTTGTGTCACTACTGTTCTGCATATAAAGAAGATATAAAGAAACCAAACAGATAAAGTTTGGGTCCTCTCACTCCACAAAGTCCAGAGTAGCTCTATATTGACTCCAAGATTTTAAGCATTTGAAAACCCTTAAACATTTTCATTTAGTGATTCAGGTATTCACACATGTATACTTTATTTTGCTATGGTCCAGACACTGTCATAGCCCCTGGGGACACAAGAGTGATCAAGATAGACAAAGTCCTGGACTTCATATTCTAATGGGGTAACGTCCATAGGACTGAGGGGAAGTGATTGCTATTTTACTAGAGGACTGGCTTTAAGAAAACCAACAAGTCTGGCTGTCACTTGGAGAACATGTGAAACCTGAGTTTGGAAGCCAAAGCTCTATGTCAAATTTTTCAAGAAGTTGTGCCAATCTGGCCAAAATGCTTCCGCTCTGGGGAAACGGAGTTGCCAAATGGCAAGATGGGTTCCAGTGGGATGGTACAGGCATCCTTCCCCAAGGTGGGGCAAGAAACCTACTGCTCAGAGTAACTTTCCAAGCATCCTCTTCATGATATGAAGAATTCACCACTCTCCACTCTTTAATCATATGGCTGCTTAACCTGCGATCAAAGGCTATCTGTGGATTGCCTTGAGCTAGTCTTTGCTAAGCATGGGTCATTTTCATATCACTTCCAAGGTATTTCTCCTTTTTGCCATATACACGTACTTCCATTATCATGTACAGATGTGTGAGTTGGACCATAAAAAAGGCTAAGCACTGAAGAATTGATGCTTTTGAATTGTGGTGCTGAAGAAGACTCTTAAGAGTACCTTGGACTTAAAGGAGATCAAATTATTCAATCGTAAAGGAAATCAACCATCAACCCTGAATATTCACTGGAAGAACTGATGCTGAAGCTCCAATATTTTGGCCACCAAAGAGCTGACTCATTAGAAAAGACCCTGATGCTGGAAAAGATTGAAGGCAAAAGGAGAAGGGGGCAACAGAGAATGAGATGGTTAGACAGCATCACCAACTCAGTGGACATGAATTTGAGCAAACTCAAATTGAGCAAAGAGTTGGACACAACTTAGTGACTGAAAAACAACAACAACTCACTACATAGGTTTAAATCTACTCACATTTTACTCAAAACTTACTTATAAAAATTTCTAGTGGATAAAAAACTGGAATCACTTTCCAGAAACCAGAAGGTGTGCATAGGGAATAAATGCTACACACACAAAAAATAATGTTATTAAACTCTAACGTGCTGTCTGCTAAAGATTTTCAACCTGAGACCCGCTGTCTCTTTTTAAAATGTACTAAAGAAAGGGTTCAGTCAGTCAGTCAGTAGCTCAGGCATGTCCAATTCTTTGAGACCCCATGGATTGTAGCCCGCCAAGCTCCTGTCCATGGGATTTTCCAGGCAAGAATGCTGGAGTGGGTTGCCACTTCCTACTGCAGGGGATCACCCCAACTCAGGAACAGGACCTGGGTCTCTTGCATCTCCTGCGCTGGCAGGCAGATTCTTTACTCCTAGCATCACCTGGGAAGCCCATAGCAAATGTTAGAATGCTGCTAAAGATAAGCTGACAGTAACCTGGACTTCCTGCTTGCCTTAATCAGAAACATGGAAATTGAAAAAGGGCTGTCTCAGTATGTGACTCAATGATATTTAATTCCATGGCTGCATACCACCTAAATTCATCTCACAGCACACACTGATCTAAAATAAATAGACTGCCATACATTTCTCCGGCAAAGATGGGTTATTTAGAATCAGCAGAGAATTGCAATTTGGGGTCTACAACCATGGTGAGCCACATGCAAGACCCCACATGGAAAGGGAAGGAGATCCTTTTTATAGAGGAGGGAAACGGAAGATGGGAGGGCTGCAGTAAACAAGGAATCTGTGGCTTTTCATTGACTGAGTCCTTATCAGGAAAAAAGAGGAGTCTCTCTTCCTCCTGTTGGGCTCAGCTCCCATCGCGGGGTGTGAGAGCTCCCCCTGCAGGTCTCCTGACTATTCAGCTGTGGTTTCTGTTCATTAGGACTTCCCTGGTGGTTCAGGCAGTAAGGAATTGGCCCTCAATGCCGGATGCCTGGGTTCGATCCCTGGGCCGGAAAGATCCCCTGGAGAAGGGAATGGCTACCCCACTCCAGTATTCTAGCCTGGATAATCCCATGAAAAGAGTTGCCTGGTGAGCTACAGTCCATGAGGTCACAAGAGTCGGACACGACTGAGCAACTAACACTCTGTTTATTAAATGTTTGTCATTTCTGGCTTTACATTTAGGTCTCTAATCCATTTTGAGTTTATTATTGTGTATGGTGTTAGGAAGTGTTCTAATTTTATTCTTTTACATGTAGCTGTCCAGTTTTCCCAGCACCACTTACTGAAGAGGCTGTCTCTTCTCCATTGTATATTCTGACCTCCTTTGTGCCCAGAGGTGGCCAGAGGTGCATGGGTTTATCTCTGGGCTTTCTGTCTTATTCCATTGATCTATATTTCTGTGTTTGTACCAGCACCATACTTTCTTGCTTACTGTAGCTTTGTAGTATAAGTCTCAATTCAGAGAGCCTGATTCCCCCAGGTCTATTTTTCTTTCTCAAGATTTCTTTGACTATTCAGGGTCTTTTGTGTTTCCATACAAATTGTAAAAAAAAAAATTTTGAATTTTGTGAAAAATATCCTAACCCTAAGATTTTGATACAAAGGAAAATAGGAATCTCACTTGACTCTCTAGGGTTAAACCCAATGATAGCTCAAAACGAATTTTTATCATATTTAGTCAGCCATCTGTATCTATGGACTCAGAATCTACAGATTTAACCAACCACAAATCAAAAGTACTTGGGGAAAAAAGTCCAGAAATTTCCAAAAAGCAAAACTTGGATTTGCTGCATGTCAGAAACTATAACATGTTCACTATATTAGGTATTATAAGTCATTTAGACGTGATTTTAAGTCAGTGGGAGGATGAATGTATGTCACAAACAAATATTACACCATTCTATATAAGGAACTTGATCACCCATGGATTTTGGTATCTGCAGGGCGTCCTGGAGCAAATTCCCCATAGATACCAAGGGATGGCTGTACATTGAGTTTGGGGGGAACTGGATCTGCTAATGATAAAGTGAAACTTTGATGTATCCTCCTATTGGTTCTCCTGTGTTTTGCTTCCTTAGGAACTTGGTGGAAATGGGAGTTGTATTATTTTCTATTACTGCTCATCAAACCACCCCAAAACCTAATGGATTAAAAACAATGACCATTGATTTGTTCGTCATCCTCTGGGTTGGCAGTTTGGACAGTGTTCATCTGGGACGGCTCATTTCCGCTGCACCTGTGTCAGCTGGGCTCATTCATGTGTTTCCAGTTGGTGGATCAGCCAAGTGCTGGCTGTCCCTGGATGCCTGATGATTGCCGAGGGTGATGGGGGAGCTGGACCACATGTCTCTCACCACCCACCCAGTTAGTCTGAATGACTTCCTGTGGTGGCTAAGTCTCAAAGGCAGCAAGAACAACTTTCATTCCTTTGTTACCATTCTATTGGTCCAAACAGACCCAGTCACATGACCAAGTCCAGAGACAATGCAGGAAAGGAGATGAGGTATAAAGCCTCACATGAGCTGGGGCTGCATTTACCTCTCTAGCTTTGTCTTTAGCTAGACTACCCCCATCCTCAGCCTCACCAGCCTCCTTCCTTCTATCTGCCTCACTCCCATCCTATCTTATGATCTAGACTCATGGACACTAATTGCATTCCCTACCTTCTCCATGTTTATTTTCATCTCTGGCCCTTTGCTCATGCTATTTACCCAGATTTTGACTCATTTTTTTTTTTTTAACCTACCACCATCCCTCTTCTGCTTCTTGTGACCAGTGCTGGCCATTCTTCAGCATTAAATGCAACTTCCTACTCGAAGTTTTCTGCCAATCCTCTGAGGCTGTAAACTTTTCTTAAAACATGTTTTCATGGTGCCCATCTCCTGTGCTATTACATAACATATGGAGCTTGTCTGTTTGTTCATCTGTACCCCCACCAGACTATGGGCTTTATAAGGATGGAAACCAAGCACATTTCTGTGAATATAGCCCATCGAACTTGTTTTCTCTAACCTTCCTAAGCAAAGAGTTCTCTAGAAAATAAGAAACTCACTTCTGCATTACAGTGGTGTGAGAACAGGGCAAGCTCAGGACATGGAGATGTGGCATTTTCCCATTCTTTTCTTGTTTGGCTAATGTGCTCTATAATTAGCCTTCTGGATTTGAGATGTTCTCCTCTGAAAGCAGTTTACCTATTATATATTGTTATTCTAACATGCTCCCTGGGGGTATTATTGGGAAGGAGAAGATTTAACTGCTACAATGTTAGGATTTTTTTGTCCTTATTTTTTTTTTTTATAAAGAGCTTGTATTTGTAGACATAAATGGGGGGAAATTGACCCACATGGAACAACAATAGAGAGATGACTCAGATAGCTAGACTAGAATTTAATGGCTAATAACCAAACCTCAACACAATTATCAACGTTTCTGCTTACAGGACACATACTGTGGGGCAAACGCCAGGAATACCTTAGTGAATAACCCTTGTCTGACCTTCAAGGGTTGGGAGACATCTTGCTTTGGGGAAGGAACCCCTCACATACATACCATCCCACCACCCTAAACATCAGTGTGGAAACCAGAGAAACTTTCACAAAGTAATTAGTCATCTAAAAGGAGACATCTAGAAACCCATTCCCCCCTACACACCCAATAGTCATGAAGGTTGGATGCCATGTCTTGTTCACAAAGCACAAACACAGCTTTAAGCATCGGAGATACTTAATAACCATATGATGAATAAATTGATGATCTTGACAAACAGGTATATAAAGTCCACATTCAAGTCTATGTTCCAAGTGTGTAAAATTATGAATGAAGCACACCTTCTAGAAGGTACTGAAAAAGTCTGTTGAATGAAGGAAGGAGGCTGATGCCCTAGAGAATGTCATCATTGCTATTCAATCTCAGGAGTTAGCCTCCTCTCTTTGATGTTTCTTCCAAAGTGAAAGTCCCTTATCCTTGAAATCTGCTCCAACACTTTGCCTCTGATTATTCTTGAATATGTAAACAAACAAACAAACAAAAAAAAAAAAAACAAGGCAATCACCTGGGGAAGTAAAATTTATGATGGTAGGCTTTGAGAGGGAGATTTGATTCATTCTGGAATATCCAAGATGGAAACTTAACATGTAGCAATGGTAGAATAGTGGCAATGCCTCTGGGAGTGACATGAGTCCTGCCTACTGCTTCTCATTCCAAACTTCTACCTTGGGAAGATGCAAGGTCTTTAGAACTTCAACGCTGGGTCTGAAATAGAAGACACCTTGTCTCTGCACCTTCTTTGACTACCTAGAGCTACAAATTCATCTCAAGACAAACAGGAGGACAGTACATGGCATAAAGACAGAGTTCTGTGTTGCAGGTTGATAAACCTGGGTTCAAATTCAGGCTCTCCAGATAACGAAGTCTAGATTATTTCTGCCTTTCAGGCTTTAATTTTCTCATCAGTAAATAACTACAATGATGTTTCAGGTTGTGGTAGGCAGTAAAAGAGAAAATTATTTTATAATGAGCCGCAAGCTGTCATTACTATAAAGACAGAGCTCTCAACTAGAGAAACTTAAAATCTAATCAGGGATAGAATCTGTGTTTGAAGCTGGAATTCATGGAAATCCATAATCCTAATCCATCTGTTCCTTGAGTGATTTTCAATCATTATGTGTCCATTTAACAAATATTAATCAGTCAGATAATGCCTAAGCATTATCCTCAGATAATGCGAGGATATAATCGTGGGATAAAGAGAGACCATCACTCTTCTCATGGACCTTCTAACTAGGAGTGAGATCTGCAGACACATGCAAACTGGATGTTGAGAGCTTTTAAGGCAAATCTCATTGGTTGCCTCCTGTCTTTTTTTTCCATGGACTGTATAGTCCATGGGTCACAAAAAGTTGGACATGACTGAGCAACTTTCACTCACTCACTATCTTTTTTTAAAGGTTT
Organism: Muntiacus reevesi; assembly: GCF_963930625.1. Lineage (NCBI taxonomy): Eukaryota > Metazoa > Chordata > Mammalia > Artiodactyla > Cervidae > Muntiacus > Muntiacus reevesi. The sequence goes on along the minus strand of NC_089249.1, from coordinate 18,475,812 downwards.
TTAAAAACGATACAACAATTTGTTTACTTGTTTGTTTGTTGAGGTTAAAGCGTCTGCCTCCAATGAGGGAGACGCAGGTTCGATCCCTGGGTTGGGAAGATCTCCTGGAGAAGGAAATGGCAACCCACTCCAGTATTCTTGCCTGGAGAATCCCTGGTAGGCTACAGTCCACGGGGTCACAAAGAGTCGGACATGACTGAGTGACTTCACTTTCACTTTGTTTGTTTACAATTTTAGGCCACAAGCCACAGCATGTAGGACCTTAGTTCCCTGGCCAGAGACTGACCCCTTGCCCCCTGCATTAGAAGGTGGAGTCTTTACTGCCAGTCCCTCTCATCTCTCTTCTTTGAGTACTGTGATCACTCTAGTCATTTCAACTGCCTAATCTTTGAAGGCAAATGATTTGGCAACAACTGGGCCTACTATTTGGCTTTTTGCTGAAGGGGATTTATGAGCTAAGTTGTTGTTGTTTAGTCGCTAAGTTGTGCTTGACTCTTCTTGCAAACTGCTTGGACTATAGCCTGCTGGGCTCCTCTGTCATTGTTATTTCCCTGGCAAGAATACTGGAGTGGGTTGCCATTTCCTCCTCCAGGGGATCTCCTGACCTAGGGATCGAACCTGCATCTCCTGCATTGCAGGTGGATCCTTTACCACTGAGCCACCTGGGAAGCCCTTATGAGCCAAAAGGAAGGTTAAGATACACCTGACCATGGAAGGGATATGAAAAAAGTCTGGGAATGGAAAGATAAAAGCTCTTAGGGATTTTAAGGATTCCCAGTCCGAAAGTTTTCACTGACATAAAGAATTCAGTTTAGGGACTTCCCTAGTGGTCCAGTGGCTAAGACTCTGTGCTTCCAGTGGAGAGGACCTGGGTTCAACCTCTGATCAGGGAGCTAGATCCCACAGGCTGCAACTAGGACCTGGTACAGTCAACAAAATAAATAATTAACTTTTAAAAGAATCCAGTTTAGTTGAAGAAGTTCTTATGTTTTTCCCTGGACTGGGTCTTTAAAGTTTTAGAAAAGTGGCTATTGTAGAGGTAGGTACAGGTCCACGTGGCCCTTGTTTCTAAAGTCAAAGTAAGAAAATCAGTGACTCCTTCAGAAATGTAGACAAAGCTGAAGTCACCATCTTAGTAAAAGGGAGTCTGAGGAGTAGAAACATGGAAAATTTGTGAAATTCCCATTCTTATTTTTTTATTTGCTTTCTCATACAGATCAAGAGTGAAAACCCTTTAAAAAGCCAAAAAGGGACCACTTCTTCAGGAGAAGCTGAGAAAAGATGTGGATAATTTATATCCCCTTTTGCAGCTAGAGTGGATCCCAAGCAAAAGCCTGGATGGGGTGTGCTGCAAAGACAACATACTTCAGTGGCTCTGCTGGTTGGTGGGGGAACGGGGAGAATTAGCTGCTGGGATGCTGATCTGGACCAAAGAGGGCACCTGGGGCTGAGCCAGGAAGACCAGGGAGGATTCCCTGAGGAGGGGATTTGTCTATGAAGCCAGAGAAAGTCACCCCAGGGCAACTATGCCATTACCCAGATGGAAAGGCCGAAATCCAAGAAAGGGGGTCACTTTTCACTGACAAAGAATCCTCTCCTCCACTGAACTCTAGTCAGGCCCCTCTGAGCCATCTTCTTGAGTGAGCATCAATCTTGGCCCCCATTCTGTCCTCAGCCCTGCAATAGCCCAGTTTTAGCAAGAATCCTGCTAAGTCAGTTAGTCAACAATCCTCCTACCTTGATGACCTCGTCACCCTAGATAATCTGATCAAGTTCAACATCCCTCACCTTTGATGTGTAAATCCATGTCTGCCTTCAGCAAGAATCCTGTTAAGTCAGTTTAGCAAAAATCTCCCTCCCCTTAGTGTCTCCTCCTAGCAATTTTCCATCCGCTGATCCCTCACTGTTGATTGGCTGTAAATCCTGCTGCCTCTGCTGTGTTTGCTATTGAGCTGAATTCTTCTCCCCACTTCTAATAGCCTTGAGTCCTAATGCAAAGAAGTGAAGTGAAGTCTCTCAGTCATGTCTGTCTCTTTGCAACCCCATGGACTGTAGCCTACCAGGCTCCTCTGTCCATGGAGTTTTCCAGGCAAGAGTGCTGGAGTGGGTTGCCATTTCCTTCTCCAGGGGATCTTCCCTACCCATCCTGAATAAAAGTCTTTTCAACCCACTCCAGTATTCTGGCCTGGAGAATTCCATGGACAGAGGAGCCTGGCAGGCTCAAAGGGTCACAAAGAGTCAGACACGACTGAAGCAATGTAGCAGCAGCAGCTACCATTTTAATTGTCAGAATAATTTTATTTTCAACATGAACTCTAGTGACTCTGCAGAATAAGAACCAGATCCCGTGACTCCAAATCCTGGGCTCTTTTTCCCAATCACTCAGATTTATAGCTTCATACTACTCTACCCACAGCTTGACACAGGTCCTCTGTCTTACAGATCATAGGGAAGCCTCATGGCAAGTCTTACTACTTATCATGATCTCTGCTGCCATCCTCTCCACAGTGTGGTCCATGCAGTATTTCTGGAGAATGTGTGACAGGATACATTTACACCCCAGAGCAGACTCTGTGAAGAAGAGAACGGTTGAATTGTCTCTCAGTTTACATATGGAAGACTGGAAGTTAGATGCAGTCCTCATATATGTTTGTTTTACCCACAGTCTTTTTTATTATTTTTCCCCATTTGTAGTTAACAAAATACATTGTGTGTGTGTGTTCTCAGTCACTTCAGTTATGTCTGACACTTTGTGACCCCATGGACTGTAGCCCGCGAGGCTCCTCTGTCCATAGGATTCTCCGGGCAAGAATATTAGAATGGGTAGCCATGCCCTCCTCCAGGGGATCTTTCTGACCCAGAGATTGGACACACATCTCCTGTGTCTCCTGCACTGCAGGCAGATTTTTTACCCACTGCACCACGTGGGAAACCCAAAATATATTTTAGATGGGCTAAATATGTTTATATATTCATAGAAGTCTACTGGACTCTTTTTAACTCTAACTCCTTATAGTCAATTGATCAAGAAGCACTGTGAAGGCTTTCATAACACTGTGGATGGTGTTTCTACTGACACTTTAAATATGGTCTGACTTGATTAGCAAGAAGTCTCCTTCATGTCTAGTTGAGATGGAGTTGGTGGTTGGTGACCCCAGAGTTTTGTTTTTTATAAAGAATAAGTTAGTTAACAACTAAAATTAAGAATGAAAATCAACCTGGAGAATCAGCTAAGAGCCTAAATTTCTTCCCTTGAAAAAAATGGAGCATCTAGCCCTACTGGGCCAGCATTTCTAAAAGGCAACAATCTATTCATCAGTTGATGGACATTTAGGATGTTTCTTGTCCTATTGAAAATAGTGCAGCAATGAACATTGGGGTGAATGTATCTTTTTTGAATTATGGTTTTCTCAGTGTAGGGTTCTCAACTCAATGTTCTGTGGTGACCTAGATGGGTGGGATGGGGGTGGGGTGGGAGGAAGGACCAAAAGAGAGGGGATATAAGTATATATATATATAGATAATTCACTTTGTTGTACAACACTGTAAAACAACTACACTCTTATTTTAAAAATATAATTAAAAGGCAACAATCCAATGGGGGAGCAGTTGATGTTGTTCTCATAGGTGAAGTGTGTGCACCCCAGTTTGCCCCAGTCCCCACCATTCCCTATCGCTTTATCCCCATCCCACTCCATTGAGTGATTTAACTGCCTAATCTTTGATAACATATATGTTTATGACAAATGGGGAACCTACTTGGGCTTTTTTGTACTGTGTGAGATATGCAAGTTAAAGAGAAGAGTGGACATGTACCTAACAAAGGAAGGATATAAAAACATTGGGTGGGGAGGGAAGAAGTTGGAGAGAAGTGTCAGAAATGGCTAATGGAAAAGTTTGATGAAGCAACCCACACCTTCCATGAAATCTCTACTTTTGGGTGCTTTTTGTCATTGGCTTTGAGAGTTACAGAAAAGCATTCAGAATCAGCCACAAGCAGACATAGTCCCAGAGCAGAGACTGCCTAGGGGGTTGCCCAGCAAACATGGCTTGTAGATCTTCCCGGTCACATCACTCTCCTGTGTTAAATCTGTGTCCCTTTTTCCTATTCAGCGATAGGCCTCTCATGAGTAGGGACCATGTTTTTTTCTTTGTGTCTCTTGTATCTTTCTATCACTTTCCTGATTAAACCCAAGTTGCTGAGACTAGAACATTAGGCCTCCAAGATCTGATTTACTTCCCAATTCTTTTTTCTCACTTCTTCCTCTGAAGCACTGTAAACTGTTTAATACCAAAATGTTTACAGTTCTCCAAATGCACCTTATTCTTCTACATCCTCCTGCCTCCACATTTGATGCTTCCACTGCCTGCAATATCAAACATCACCAAGCAAACAGAAAATTTTCTTCAAGCCTCAGCTTAAGTTTCTCCTTGTTTTTGAATTAATCCCAAAGTCTCATTTTTCCAAGGGCCAAATGAATCCTTCAGCTGTTTTTGTGCATACCTGCGTTACAGGCATTTCATTCATCATATTGTCATGTGAGCACCTCTTTACAGGATTATCATCCCAAAAGTTTTCAGAGCAAAAGATAACAGTAAAAGCATCATTCCATAGCTCAGCCCCCACCTGTTAATGTTCTGCAAATGGAATGCTGGCCCATCTATGAGCATTTCTCTGCCCTCTAACCAGTATGCTCTCTGCTGAATGGATGAGTCTGTGGATGGATAAACATACACATGGCTTGAGAAATGGAAAAGTGATTCCTGATGTGTCCTAAGAAAGATTGCTCTCCTCTGTGCCCATGTTGTCTTGGCTCACACCCGAACTATCTTACATCCCTGCCATTGCCTGATGCAGTCCTCGTCCTCTTAGTCTAGAAAGTGCCACTGAAGATGCTCCTGCTTGGCATCCATAGCACCTAGGACTCTGTCTTTGGGTCCCAGAATCTTTCATATGAGGGGCCAAATAAGCCTCTGGCATGATTCTTCAAAGTATGCTCTGTAATTGGATCAGCAGATGTTCTTTCTGTTTTACTTGTCATTTTTCTTATCATGCAGTGAAAGCCTTCCAAAAGGGATACATCTCACACTGGGAATGTTCTCATTTCTCAGACACTTGCACCATTATCTGGGTGTTTTTTCCCCAAGTTCCACGGAGCGATTCAGTTCCCTCCATACGGGAAGGTGCCCCTTCAGAGAGCTTGCCCCACCTTCCAAGCAGCTCCTTCAGCTTCCTGCTTCCTCTTCCCATTTCATAATATCTCAGTCAGCAGGCTTGACTTAATTTTTGTGATTTTCTTGAATGCTTTTGCCGCACATAGAGGTCTACCTCTCTCACTAGACAAGGCTTCTGAAGAATAGGAGCCACCTTTTCTCATCTTTATGGGCCCTAGAAGTTACTTAATATTAATAACTACTTGTTTAATTAAATCCTGGCCTATAGTTGTAATAATAACTGTAATATTAATGACACAGTTTATTGAGCATGGGCATACATAAATTATGTCATTTAATTTTGCCCTGAATCCTGAATGGTCATATTATTTTTTCCATTTACCAAACCAAGGTTCAGGAAAAGCATAAGACTTGCCCAAAGTTACACAGTTTAAATAGTACCCATGTTTTTGATTGGAACAAAGACTGGACTTCAAAACACATACACAGAATGAATTCAAGAGCAACCATGTGGACGTTTGCATTTGATAGTAAATGAACAAGTAAGTGGAGCCTAAATATTTCAGTGTAGGCATGATCCTATCACCTCCACACATGCTATAACACTGCACAGCTCTTATGATCTGCAGGTGCCTGGGGTCTTAGGAGCAAGAAACTTGGGTACTCTTCAGCCTCCCAATTGTTGCTTGGCTGATGAAGGAGACTCAGGGGTTAGGGCAGAGTAGGAGGCAGAAGGAAATCGGGGAGGAAGTTAACAGAATTTTGCTCTGATCTGTTCATCCGTTCTCTGGCTTGAAACACATTTTTCTCCAATTCAGAAAGAAAAGAAAAACCAGAGATCTCTTTTGCCTCCCCCTGCTCTTCCTAAAGTCTCAAGCTCTTTCCCACAGGTCCACAGAACTATCAAATATCCACTGAAGTGGAAAAAAGGAGATTTTCTATCCTTCAAGTTCTGGTCTTAGGAACACCTCTGGAATGGATCTTTCAAGGAAAAGACTGTCACCTCAGTAATTACATTGCCAGCCACAAATTCCCTCGATGCCTCCAGCACACCTTGCTCTCACTGGAATAGATGACCTGAGACTGGAAGAGCTTCATTTTATTGACATAGGTGAGGGGGACTCAAAGCCCTTTTCTGTAAATGGATTTTCCCCATGTTCTCAGGACTAGGACTGACAAGAGTGTTGAGCCTTCTTGCTAAGGACACTGTCATTCCCCCAAAGAGCTGGCACCAGGGACATGGAGGTAGCTAGGCATTGTGAGGTAGGTAGCGGGCCTCCAGGACTTTTGGACTTCCCTCAGAAGCCCAAACATGATACACTCCCTGATCTCAGCAGCTTTCCCACTTGCTGTTCTCTCATCCTCAAAATACACGTCTCTGGTCTTTTCATCGAAGCCATTGGAACCCAAACTTGTGATCTCAGCCAAAAGATCACCTCCTCCAAGAAGTCTCTCTTGACCATCAGATTATGTCACAGTGGTAGAGTGGCTAAGAGTGTAGGAGCTGGAATCCCTTGGCTTGAAGTGGTACCCAAGCTAACACTTGGAGTTGGACCCATAGCTGTGATCTTTGGGCAAATTGAGCACATTGCCCTGTGTTTCAATGTTCCCATTTCATATTGAATTGGGAGAATAATGCTGTGAGCATTAACTAAGTGACAGCATATAAATCACACAGAACAGCCCCTGCCACGTAGTAAAAATTCCTTAACTGTCAGTTATTGTCATTATCATTATGATTTTCCTTAATTACACTTTGGCACTTGGAGTTATTTGCTCGATAGCAGCATTTGCCCCTAGACTTCAAGATCCAAGGGGTGCAGCGAGTGTGTTTGTCTTGTTTACTGCTGAATTATGGCTGCTGCTCATGGCACATCAAAGACTGAATAGTTTTGAATAATGAGTGACTCAATCAATGAATTGAAAATCTTTAACAAACACTGAAAGTAACACCAGATACCTCTAAGAACATCTATCATGCTTTCTTTTAAATCCCGAAGACCCACCACAGTTTCAGGCTCCTAATAGACAAGAAAGAAATATTTTGGGGGTGAGCAAATGACACTTCTGTGGGGAGCAGGAAGAGTAGTAGAAATAAGAAATGCAATCGCCATGCATGTGGCAAAATGCCAGAAAGGCTTTGTTTTTGCAACTGTTTAGCATCCAACAAAAGCCATCTAGGATAAAGGGGCTTGCCCTATATCAACCTATGAGAACACAGAAAGGAAACACAGTGGGGCTGCCGAGTGAATATGTTTCAGGCAGGTGAGGCCAGGTTGTGTGGTGGAGGGTGAAAGCGAAAATAAATACCTCACCACTGAAATCAATGAAGTTTGATTTCTAGTCCTGCTCTCGGTGCAGAGCTGATCTACAGGGAGCTTGCTCCGTGGACTCCCCCAGGCACCGGGCTAACGGTGGCTCTGTGTGTGTGCTAAGTCTTGTCTGACTCTTTGAGACCCCATGGACTGTAGCCTGCCAGGATCCTCTGTCCATGGGATTCTGCAGGCAAGAATATTGGAGTGGGTTGCCATGCCCTCCTCCAGGGCATCTTCCTGACCCAGGAATTAAACTGGGATCTCCTGCACTGCAGGTGGATTCTTTATTAGCTGAGCTACCAGGGAAGCCTCAACAGAGGCTCTCAGTTCAGTTCAGTTCAGTCACTCAGTCATGTCTGACTCTTTGTGACCCCATGGTCACTGCAGTGCACAAGGCCTCCCTGTCCATCACAAACTCCCGGAGTTTACTCAAACTCAAGTCCATTGAGTTGGTGATGCCATCCAACCATCTCAATGTCTGTGATCCCCTTCTCCTCCCACCTTCAATCTTTCCTAGCATCAGGGTCTTTTCAAATGAGTCAGTTCTTCGAATTAGGTGGCCAGAGTATTGGAGTTTCAGCTGTAACATCAGTCCTTCCAATGAATATTCAGGACTGATTTCATTTAGGATGGACTGGTTGGGTCTCCTTGCAGTTCAAGGGACTCTCAAGAGTCTTCCCCAACACCACAGTTCAAAAGCATCATTTCTTCTGTGCTCGGCTTTCTTTATACTCCAACTCTCACATCTATACAGGACTACTAGAAAAACCATAACCTGGACTAGATGGACCTTTGTTGGCAAAGTAATGTCTTTTAATGCTTTTTAATGTGCTATCTAGGTTCCTCATAACTTTTCTTCCAAGGAGTAAGTGTCTTTTAATTTCATGGCTGCAGTCACCATCTGCAATAATTTTGGAGCCCCCCAAAATAAAGCCTGTCACTGTTTCCACTGTTTCCCCATCTATTTGCCATGAAGTGATGGGACCGGATGCCATGATCTTAGTTTCCTGAATGTTGACCTTTTTTTTTTTTTTTTTGAATGTTGAGCTTTAGGCCAACTTTTTCACTCTCCTCTTTCTCTTTCATCAAGAGACTCTTTAGTTCTTCTTCATTTTCTGCCATAGCCATAAGGGTGGTGTCATCTGCATATCTGAGGTTATTGATATTTCTCCCAGCAATCTTGGTTCCAGCTTGTGCTTCACCCAGCCCAGTGTTTCTCATGATATAGTCTGCATATAAGTTAAATAAGCAGTGTGGCAGTATACAGCCTTGATGTACTCTTTTCCCTATTTGGAACCAGTCTGTTGTTCCATGTCCAGTTCTAACTATTCCTTCCTGACCTGCATACAGATTTCTCAACAGGCAGGTCAGGTGGTCTGGTATTCCCATCTCTTTAAGAATTTTCCAGTTTGTTGTGATCCACACAATCAAAGGCTTTGGTATAGCCAATAAAGCAGAAGTAGATGTTTTTCTGGAACTCTCTCACTTTTTCCATGATCCAGCAGATGTTGGCAATTTGATCTCTGGTTCCTCTGCCTTTTCTAAATCCAGCTTGAACATCTGGAAGTTTACTGTTCACGTACTGTTGAAGGCTGGCTCGGAGAACTTTGAGCATTACTTTACTAGCATGTGAGATGAATGCAATTGTGTGGTAGTTTGAACATTTTTGGCATCGCTTTTCTTTGGGATTGGAATGAAAACTGACATTTTCCTGTGACCACTGCTGAGTTTTCCAAATTTGCTGCTATATTGAGTGCAGCACTTTCACAGCATCATCTTTTAGGATTGGAAATAGCTCAACTGGAATTTCATCACCTCCAACTTTCCATCAATACCAGCTTTGTTCATAGCAATGTTTCCTAAAGACCACTTAACTTCACATTCCAGGATATCTCGCTCAAGGTGAGTGATCACACCATCATGATTATCTGGGTCATGAAGATCTTTTTTGTACTGTTCTTCGGTGTATTCTTGCCACCTTTTCTTAATATCTTCTGCTTCGGGAGGGGGGATCGGGATGGGGAACACATGTAAATCCATAGCTGATTCATGTCAATGTATGGCAAAAACCACTACAATATTGTAATGTAATTAGCCTCCAACTAATAAAAATAAATGGAAAAAAAATATCTTCCACTTCTGTTAGGTCCATACCATTTCTGTCCTTTATTGAGCCCATCTTTGCATAAAATGTTCCCTTGGTGTCTCTAATTTTCTTGAAGAGATCTCTAGTCTTTCCCATTCTATTGTTTTCCTCTATGTCTTTGCACTGATTACTGAGGAAGGCTTTCTTATCTCTCCTTGCTATTCTTTGGAACTCTGCATTCAAATGGGTATATTTTTCCTTTTCTCTTTTGCCTTTCACTTCTCTTCTTTTCTCAGCTATTTGTAAGGCCTCCTCAGACAGCCATTTTACATTTCTTTTTCTTGGGGATGGTCTTGATCTTTGTCTCCTGTACAATGTCATGAACCTCCATCCATAGTTCTTCAGGCACTCTGTCTATCAGACCTAGTTCCTTGAATCTGTTTCTCACTTCTACTGTATAATTGTAAGGGATTTGATTTAGGTCATACCTGAATGGTCTAGTGGTTTTCCCTACTTTCTTCAATTTAAGTCTGAATTTGGAAATAAGGTGTTCATTATCTCAGCCACAGTCAGCTCCTGGTTCTGTTTTTGATGACTGTATAGAGCTTCTCCATCTTTGCCTGTAAAGAGTATAATCAATCTGATTTCGGTATTGACCATCTCATGATGTCCATATGTAGAGTCTTCTCTTGTGTTGTTGGAAGAGGGTGTTTCCTATGACCAGTGCATTCCCTTGGCAAAAATCTATTAGCCTTTGCCCTGCTTCCTTCTGTACTCCAAGGCCAAATTTGCTTGTTACTCCAGGTATTTCTTGACTTCCTACTTTTGCATTCTAGTTCCCTATCATGAAAAGGACATCTTCATTACCTCCACCATAGTTTGAGTGAAGTCACTCAGTTATGTCCAACTCTTTGCGACCCCATGGACTGTAGCCCACCAGGCTCCTCTGTCCATAGTACTCTCCAGGTAAGAACACTGAAGTGGATTGCCATTTCCTTCTCCAGGGGATCTTCCCAACCCAGGGATCAAACCCAGGTCTCCCGCATTGCAGGCAGATGCTTTAACCTCTGAACCACCAGGGAAGCCCTCCACCATAGTTTGGCCCTAGGTAAATAGCAGAGAGAGAACACAGCTCCACCCGTCAACAGAAAATTGGATTAAAGATTTACTGAGCACAGCCCCACCCATCAGAACAAGACCCAGTTTCCCCCTTAGTCAGGCTCTCCCATCAAGAAACTTCCGTAAGCCTCTTATCCTTCTCCATCAGAAGGCAGACAGACTGAAAACCACAATCACAGGAAACTAACCAATCTGATCACATGCACCACAGCCTTGTCTAACTCAGTGAAACTATGAGCCATGCCATGTAGGGCCACCCAAGATGGACGGGTTATGGTGGAGAGTTCTGACAGAATGTGGTCCACTGGAGAAGGGAATGGCAAACCACTTCAGTATTCTTGCCTTGAGAACCCCATGAACAGTATGAACAGGCAAAAATATAGGACACTGAAAGATGAACTCCCCAGGTCAGTAGGTGCCCAATATGCTACTGGAGACCAGTGGAGAAATAGCTTCAGAAAGAATGAAGAGACAGAGCCAAAGCAAAAACAACACCCAATTGTGGATGTGACTGGTGATAGAAGCAAAGTCCAATGCTGTAAAGAGTAATACTGCATAGGAACCTGGAATGAAAGGTCCATGAATCAAGGCAAATTGGAAGTGGTCAAACAGGAGATGGCAAGAGTGAATGTCAACATTTGAGGAATCAGCAAACTAAAAGGAACTGGAATGGATGACTTTAACTCAGATGACCATTATATCTTCTACTGTGGGCAAGAATCTCTTAGAAGAAATGGAGTAGCCTTTATAGTCAACAGAGGCTCTATCATCTTATAATTCACCATCTCAATGCAAAACTTCAGGGTTTGTATCAGCAATGTGAAGAGCTCAGAGAAACACATGTCCCACAGTTCAGGGAAAGAAACTGTGTATTGGATCATTTGGCAGTTCAGTTCAGTTCAGTTCACTCGCTCAGTCATGTCCGACTCTTTGCAACCCTATGGACTGCAGCATGCCAGGCTTCCCTGTCCATCACCATGTCCTGGAGCTTGTTCAAACTATTGTCCATTGAGTCAGTGATGCCATCCAACCATCTCATCCTCTGTTGTCCCTTTCTCCTCCTGCCTTCAATGTTTCCCAGCATGAGGGTCTTTTCCAATGAGTCAGTTCTTCACATCAAGTGACCAAAGTATTGGAGTTTCAGCTTAGCATCAGTCCTTCCAATGAATATTTAGGACTGATTTCCTTTAGGATTGACTGGTTTGATCTCCTTGCAGTCCAAGGGACTCTCAGTAGTCTTCTCCAATACTGCAGTTCAAAGGGATCAATTCTTTGGTGCTCAGGTTTCTTTATGGTCCAACTCTTACATCCATACATGACTACTGGAAAAACCATAGTTTTGAGTAGGTGGACTTTTGTCAGCAAGATAATGTCTCTGCTTTTTAACATGCTGTATACTTGGATCTAAGTTGGCACTACTCCAGTATTCTTGCCTGGAGAATCCCCATGGACAGAGGAGTCTGGCAGGCTACAGTTCACGGTGTCACAAAGAGTCGGACAGCACTGAGTGACTAAGCAAACATGCACGCACTGAGTTGGTGCCACTGGATCTGAATCTTTCGTACAACTCCTAGAAAGCAGAAGTCTTGGAAAGTAGAGTGGGAGTGAAAATGCATTATCTTAGGAGCCAGTAGCAGCATTTTTCTTGAGGATGAAATTGTCTTTTTTGAGGGAAATGTTTTAGGAAATTTCTTGGGGGTAGGAGGTGGGACTCTGAAAGCAGTGATGCTGGCAGGAACTCTGAGAGGAAATAAGCCATTCTGAAGGAGATACAAGAAACAAATGTAAAGGAGAGGAAATCTCATTTGTTCCTAAGAAGGGAAAGATGGTTAAGTGAATGAAACGATGCTCTTGAGATCTAAATCATGGCCCTACTTTCCTCTTCATACACACCTTCAGTAATATCAACCAACACAAAGAGAGCTTAATATAAGCATACAGTGCATGAGTGGGTGGGTGGCTGAGTTCCTATATAGACCGACCATGTATGGAGTGAAGACACAGTACAGTGGTGGGTGAGATATCCTGCCCAACAAGGAAGCCAAAAACTCTGCCAAAGGCAACTATGAGAAGTGTACAACCCCTGGGAATTGTCAAAAATATGGGACAGCACTTTGAATTTCCGGAGACTAGGATGGAGGCCAAAGAGATAGGAAGAGTCTGGCTGGAATCTGGGACATCTATAAATTAAATGCTCATGAAAACATTTCTTCTCTAAGTGCCCTGCAGTTGTAAAAATCACACACTGAAAATAAAAGAGTTCATGGGAAGAATGAATTGGGCAAGATCACTCGAAGCTATTGGTTGACCAAAAAGTTTGTTTGGTATTTTTCTGTAGGACTTTACAGAAAAACCTAAATGAACTTTTTGGTCAACCCAGTATTTGTAACCAGAGCACTTATAAGAAAATAACAGCCCTAGTACAAAGGTCCGTGTGGTCAAAGCTATGATTTTTCCAGTAGTCATGCATGGATCTGAGAGTTGGACCATAAAGAAGAGTGAGCACTGAAGAACTGATGCTTCTGAACTGTGGTGCTGGAGAAGACTCTTACAAGAGTCCCTTGGAGAGCAAGGAGATCAAACCTAAAGGAAATTCTAAAGGAAATCAACCCTGAATATTCATTGGAAAGACTGATGCTGAAGCTGAAGCTCTAATACATTGGCCACCTGATATGAAGAGATGACTCACTGGAAAAGACCTTGATGCTGGGAAAGATTGAGGACAGGAGGAGAAGGGGGCAACAGAGGGTGAGATGGTTGGATGGCATCATCGACTCAATAGACATGGGTTTGAGTGAACTCCAGGATATAGTGAAGGACAGGGAAGTCTGCTGTGCTGCAGTCCTTGGGGACACAAATACTTGGACACCACTGAGTGACTGAACAACAACAAAGTAGAAATAGTAACAGAATAAAGCTTGCAGCAGCAAATACCTGCAGAGCAGAGTGAGATCTCAGGAGCTTTACACCTGGGCCTTATGTCTCTCTTAACTAATAATTTCATCAAAATTAAAAATATGACCTAGGGTGTTACTTTCTTCCTGAACCCATCTCTTTAATATAGGGGAACTGTCTTCCCAGAATCTCTAGAAGCTTAATATGTGGAAAGCACAATAGTTCTTGTGGAGAAAGAAATGACACCCACTTCAGTGTTCTTGCCTGGAGAATCCCATAGACAGAGAAGCCTGGCGGGCTACATTTCATGGGGTCACAAGAGTCGGACATGACTTAGCGACTAAACCACCACCACAGTAGTTCTTGAGACCATCAAACTAGCCATGATGTGTACAAACATTGCTGGGTCACTATTTCTGTTACAAGCTCTTCTTTAATTATTGGAAAACTTGCTCCTGATCATGTTTTTACATGATTAAAATGCTGGGGGAAAGCTGTGAATGAGCTAATGTGACTTCCGCCTTACACAGACATCATGTCTTTCTTAACTGATCACATAGGAGATAATTCATGTCAATGAAATATGTTGGAAGAACAGACAGCATTGGCTACTTGCTTCTCTCTATCCCTTCTTTGTTATTTTTTCTTTAAGATGATGGAGACTTTAGGGCATCTCTGAATCACCCATCTGAAGCCCTGCTTACCCCAGACAGCATCCCTGGCAACAGAGTAGCAGTGATCACTGAGACTTGGACAGGACCAAATGTTAGTCACTCAGTCGTGTCTTACAGTTTGTGACCCCATGGACTATAGCCCATCAGGCATCTCTGTCCATGGAATTCTCCAGGCAAGAATACTGGAGTGGGGTGCCATTTCCTTCTCCAGGGGATCTTCCCAACCCAGGGATCGAAACTGGGTCTCTTGCATTGCAAGAGCAAGAGCTCTTTGTAGCTCTATTTGGACTTGGACAGGACAAAATATCTGCTAATTAATTTTAGAACATTTTCATCTCCTCCAAAAGATGATGGCTGCACCCCTCAGCCATTACTTGTGTCCAACTCTTTGCGACCCCGTGGACTGTAGACCACCAGGCTCCTCTGTCCATGGGATTCTCCAGGCAAGAATACTGGAGTGGGTTGCCATTTCCTTCTCCAGGGGATCTTCCCAGCCCAGGGTCGAACTCTGGTCTCCCGCATTGCAGGTAGACGCTGTATCCTCTAAGCCACCAGGGAAGCCCCAATCCCCTCAATAACTCTTCTCAAAGCTCTCCTATTGAAAAATGTGTCATAGATGCAAAGGAATAATTTAATATATATGTAAAGTTTTAAAAATAAAACAAAGAATAAGTTTTCATTGAATGAAGAACTAATAAGTAAAACAATATTAAAAAGTGAAAATGAAACAAATCTCAAATATTCATTCCCTAGATGAAAATAGAAAACATTGCAAATGCTATTGATGTTCCCTGTGCTTTTCTCTGATTTTATCCACTTACTTTCCACCTAGAGGCACCCAGTGTCCTGAATATTTAAACATTAGCTTGGTTGCTTTCGCTAATAATTTCAGAAGAAATGCATGCGTTCTTTTGTTGTTGTTCAGTCTCTCAGTCGTGTCTGACTCCAGCACGCCAGGCTTCCCTATCCTTCATTATCTCCCAGAGCTTGCTCAAACTCATGTCCATTGAGTCGGTGATGCCATCCAACCATCTCATCCTCTATCGTCCCTTTCTCCTCCTGCCTTCAATCTTTCCCAACAACTGGGTCTTTTCTAGTGAACCGGCTCTTCGCATCAGGTGGCCAGTATTGGAGTTGTAGCTTCAGCATCAGTCCCTCCGATGAATAGTCAGGACTGATTTCCTTTAGGATGGACTGGTTTGATCTCCTTGCAGTCCAAGGGACTCTCAAGAGTCTTCTCCAACACCACAGCTCAAAAGTGTCAATTCTTCAGCGTTCAGCCTTCTTTATGGTTCAATTTTCACATCCATACATGATATTGGAAAAACCATAGCTTTGACTGTATGGACCTTTGTAGGCAAAGTAATGTTTCTGCTTTTTAATACATTGTCTAGGTTTGGCATTGCTTTTCTTCCAAGGAGCAAGCATCTTTTAATTTCGAGTCTGCAGTCACCATCTGCAGTTATTTTGGAGCCCACAAAAATAAAGTCTGTCACTGTGTCCATTGTTTCCCCATCTATTTGCCATGAGGTGATAGGACTGGGTGCCATAATATTTGCTTTTTGAATGTTGAGTTTTAAGCCAGCTTTTTCACTCTCCTCTTTCACTTTCATCAAGAGGCCCTTTTGTTCCTCTTCACTTTATGCCATAAGGATGGTGTCATCTGCATATCTGAGGTTATTGATATTTCTCCTGGCATTCTTGATTCCAACCTGTGCTTCATCCAGCCCAGCATTTGGCATGATGTACTGTGCATATAAGTTAAATAAGCAGGGTGACAATATACAGCCTTGACTATATATTCCTTTTCCTATTTGGAACCAGTCTGTTGTTCCATGTCTAGCTCTAACTGTTGCTTCTTGACCTGCACACAGATTTCTCAGGAGGCAGGATAGGTGTTCTAGTATTCCCATCTCTTTAGGAATTTCCCACAGTTCTTTAACTATGTGTTATTTAGTTTTATCTGTTCTAGGCTTCTGACTAGGCTTCCCTGGTGGCTCAGTGACAAAGAATCTGCCTAACAATGCAGGAGCCATGGTTCGTTCCCTGGGTTGGGACAATCTCCTGGAGGAAATGGCAACCTACTCCAGTATTCTTGTCTGGAAAAGTCCCATGGACGGAGGAGCCTGGTGGGCTACAGTCCATAAGGTTGCAGAGTTGGACATGACTCAACATGCAGGTATGCATCTGTTCTTGAAAGTTGAATAAGTGATATCAAACTTAGTATACTCTTCTGCAACTTGTTCTTTTCCCCTTCAATGTTATGGTTCTTGAGCTGTATCCATGTTGATGCTTGTAGCTCTAGTTAATTTCACTGCTTATTCATTTCTGTTGCATGAGTGGAGCACAATTTATTTATACATTTCATTTATAGACAATTTAGTCAGACATTTTAGTCATTGTTTTTGCAATTCTGAAAAAAAATGCTGCAATAAACATTCTTTACATGCCTTTTAATATTCATAAGCATGCATGTATATAGAGCATAGTTTCAGTTGTAGAAAGCTGGGTAATAAGGCAAGTCCCTGTTCAACTTTATGAGCTAGTGCCAAGATGTTTATCAAAGTAGTTGTTCTATTTTCCACTCCTTTTGTAAATAAATGATATTCCTAGTGTTTCACCTCTTTAGTATTTTTAGACTTAATTATTTTTCAATTTAATATATTTATTTGACTTTGTCCCAATTAATACTGAGGAAACAAACTTTTTGTCACATCCATATTAGCCAATCATGTTTCCTGTTCTGAGACATGCCTAATTTTGTCTTTTGCTTATTTTCTGTTTTGTGATTTGTCTTTTCATATTGTTTCACAGGTACCCACTATGCATTCTGGATAATAACTCTTCCTTGGTTATGCATATTGCAAATACCTACTTCAAATTTATGGCATATGTTTGTGGTGTCTTTTGATGAGAAGAAATTCTTAGTCAAATGTACCAAACTTTCTTTATGGGTTGCATATTTTTGAATCTTGTTTAAAAAATCTTATCGTTTTTGCCATCAGAAAGACTTTCTTTTATACTGCTTCATTCTTTTTTCTTTTAAGATTTTTTGATGTAGACCATTTTTTAGAAGTTTTTATTAAATTTGTTACAATATTGCTTCTGTTTTATGTGTTGGTTTTTTGGCCCCAAGGCAGAGAAGGTCGTAGCTCCCTGACCAGGGATTGACCCTGCACCCCCTGTGTTGGAGGGCAAAGTCTTAACCACTATACTTCCAGGAAAGTCCCTTCACTGTTGTCTAATAATTTTAAAAGTTTTCTTTCGTATTTAAAACTTAGATCCATCTGGGTGTGATTTTTATGTGTACTGTGCAGAAAATATCAATCCTACTTTTCCCTATGAATAAGCACTTAATATATAATGAAAAGGACTTCCCTGTAGCTCAAATGGTAAGGAATCTGCCTGTGATGCAGAAGGCCAGGTCTTGATCCTTGGGTCAGGAAGATCCTGTGGAGACGGGAATGGCAATCCACTCCAATATTCTTGCTTGGAGAACTCCATGGACAGAGGAGCCTGGCGGACTACGGTTCATGGGGTCACAAAGAGTCACACACGACTGAATGACTAACACACACACACAAATAATGAAAAATAAGCTAATGCTTCTGTTCATCTGAAACATCAGCTCCATCATGCATCATGACTCCAAGTAGACAAGGATATGTTTATGGTCCAAAATTGTGTTCATGTGGATTAATTACCTTGCTTTTGCACCAATGCAATCAATTACTATTATAGCTTAATTAGACTTCCTCAGTGGCTCATGGTGAAGAGCCCGCCCACCAATGTAGGAGACACAAGAAATTCAGGTTTGATCCTCAGGTCAAGAAGATTCCCTGGAGAAGGAAATGGCAACTCACTTCAGTATTCTTGCCTGGGAAATCTCATGAACTGAGGAGCCTGGCAGACTACAGTCCATGGTGTCGCAAAGAGTTGGACACAACTGAGTGACTAAACCACAACAGCAACAACTATTCATTATTTCTCCTTTATAATTATTGGTCTATGAAGTTCCATGAATACTCTTCTTGGGATGTTGATTGGAATTTTGGTGAATTTTCAAATGAATTTGGAAGGAATTGACATATTCATGACATTGAGTTTTCCTGTTCATTAGCATAGCATCTCTTCCTGGTATTTGAATTTTCTTTAGTGCCTTTCATATAACATTTTATACTTTTTGCCATAAAAGTCCTGGACAACTTCTCATATATTTTGGTGATTTAAATATTGTTGGTTCATTCATTTTCAATTTGACCATTGCTAATGTATAGAAATGCAATTGAGTTTTGCATGTAGATCTTTTATCTAGAAATTTTGCTAAACTCTCTTACACATTACAAGAATCTTCAATAGGTTCTTGAAATTTTTGATATAGAAGATCTCATCCTCAAGTAATGACAGTTTTATCCTTGGTTTTCAGTGCATTTATCTTTTATTTCCTTTCCTTGTTTTATTTTGTTGACTAGAAATTTCCAATAAAATACTGAAAATAATTGATGATAGCTATCTTTCTCATCTTTTTTCTGTTTGTAAAGGAAATACATTAGCTATTCTACCAGTGGTATAATATTTGCTGCAGAGTTTGTGTATATATGTTAAAAGCAATTATTAAACTCCAAATCTGAGAACTATAATGCTATTAATGGGCATGGAATTTTGATAAATTCATTTTTATATCCATTGAGGTGATCATTTATTAGTAATTTTCCTTTAACTTGAAACACAATGGTTACAATAATAAAATTTTCTAATTTGAAATAACCAGGCATCCTTGGAAGAAATTTAACTTGGTCATACTATATTATATATTTTTATGCCTATGGATTATAGATTTAGAGTACAAGTGTATATTCAGGAGTGAGATTGATCTATAATTTTTTGTCATTAAGATTGCATGGTATAGTTTTGATGTCTAAGTATAGAAGGCAAAGAGTTGGGAAATTTTTCATCATTCATTTTTAAAATTTATTTTAAATTTATATATAGTAAAATTCATTATTTTTGATGCACATTTGGCAAGGTTTATTTTTTTCTATTCAGCCTCCAAATGCATAGATAAGCACTGATATCTCAAGCAGTGACTAATGGTGTTGAATATCTTTCCACGAGCCACCCATATATCTTCCTTGTTAAAGTATCTGTTCAGATTACCAGGTCATTTTTTAAACTGGATTATCTGTTTTCTTATTGTTGCACTTTTAAAATTCTTTATTATTCATATATGTATACATATATGTGTGTGTGTGTGTGTGTGTGTGTGTGTGTGTGTGTGTGTATGGGCTTCCCTAGTGGCTCAGATGGTGAAGAATCTGCCTGCAAAACAGGAGACCCAGGTTCAGTCACTGGGTTGGGAAGATCCCCTGAAGAAGGAAATGACTACCAGCTCCAGTATTCTCACCTGAAGAATTCCATGGATAAAGGAGCCTGGTGGGCTACAGTCCACGGAGTCAGAAAGGGTCAGATATGACTGAACTGCTAATACTCCATATATATATGCATATATATATGATTTACAAATATTTTCTCACCCTTACAGCTATGGTCATTCTTCAAGTTTTGATTTCCTGCTCCAGCTGGCCTGTTACTATTTTTTAGAATTCTCAAGTAGTTATTTTTTGGGGGAGTGAGGCAGGAGTCTAGAGCTTTGTTATAATCAATGGGAAAGTCAGGCTATAAAAAACTAATTTCATCTCAACCTGTATGTAAAGTCAGTCATTCTTTTATCCTCCAAAAATTTTTTTTTGAAAGATTGGAATGATTAGTTTCTTTATGTTCCACAGAATTCACATATAAGACCATTTGAGCCTCTTTGGGTAGATTTTAATTATCTACAGGTTTTGAAATGATCATAAAATCATTCAGTTTTTCTATTTCTCCTTTAGCTGGTTCAGTAATATACATTTTGGAGGGAATTTGTGATATTACTTAAGTTTTAAAATTTATAAGCATAAAGTTATTCATAATATTCTCTTTTCAATTATTGTTGATTTCTAGTTATGGCTTTCTTTTGTTACAGTATTGTTTATCTTTGGCTTCTCTTTTTTGTGGAAGAGGGATGTGTCAGCTGTGACAGAGGTTGACAAATACGTTACCATTTATAGAAAAGGACTTTCTACTTTTTTATACATTTGCATTCTATTTAATCTCTTCCTATTATCTTCTTTATAATTTCCTTCGATCTCTCTTTGAATTCTGTTTTATCTGTAACTTTTCTAGTTGGCTGTGTATTTCATTTATCTCCATCTCTCCAGGATTGTAAGCATTAGAAGCTATACTTCTCCCCTATGTATACTTCTCTATGTAGTTTTAGTCCACATGAGTATTGGTTTGTGGTTAAGAATTCTTCTGATAAACTCTTGTATGTCTTAGTTATGCATTTCTTATAGTGTATCCCACAGGGAAAATATAGCCTTTTGTTTGAGGTTTCTGCAGTTTCCAGTCAATTTTTACTAGCCTCGCATGTATAGCACATGCCTTGTTGGTCTCCCGCCAAGAAGAGTCCATCTGGATATGACATGTCTGATTCTCATGCCTGATTCTCAGTAGTAGGACCCTCGGGGAATAAGTGACTGGCAATCAGCAGCTCACCCAGGAAAGTCTCATCTCTCTCTGGGATTTTCATTCTTCTATTTTCCTTTGCTCTCATAGCACTCAGTTATCTTTTAAAATATAAACTTGCAGTTTACTAATTTTTTTCCAGTTAACGCAAAGGGAAAGTGAGACTACCTCAACCTACAACATATCACTTAGAAATAAAATCCTCTTTGTACATTTTAAAACCATTTCTCATTTTCTTGAGATGCATAAATTTGTATCTCCAGTCCTGAGCTCTTTCTTGATTCTTGAATTCACGTGTTCACCTGCCCTCAGACCCATCAACAAGAAAGCCCTACTTAGAGTTTCAACAGGGTATCCAGCATGCAGCCCCTTAGGCAGCGCCTCCCACACAGCTCAGCCCTCTCGTGTTCCCCGCCCCAGTCGGAGGCTCCACCGTCTCTCCAGTCACCCCAGGTGTTTGCATACCACGCAGTCCTAATGTGAATTGCTATCTACTTACATCCGTAAGCGTAATGATTGGTTAATGAACGAAACCTTGATTCACGATGGGCCAATCAGAATGCTTCCCTGGAAATCTCTCGACTAAACCTGAAATAAGAGGCCTTTCCCATCTGGAAAGACGTGTACCTGAAGCTATTTGAGACCAAGGTCCCAGTCTCACAGATAAAGCAGGGCTGAGAGGATGAGACAGTAATGATAGATAGCTCCCGTTACTTGAGCACTTGTCATGTGCCTGGCGCTGTTCTTAACGCCTTGCATGTATCAACCGTTTAAATCCTTATGCTAACCCTATGAGGTAAGTCGTATTATTCTCCCCATTGTACAGATGAGAAACTGGAGCACAAAGGCGTAAACTAATGGCCAAGACGGTCCAGTGCGGAGGCCAGGCTAGGAACACAGGCAGGCTGACTCTGCTCCTAGTCGCTATGCTATACTGCCCCCTAATGGTTAGTCAGGCGTTGCAGCTGAAGCACATCACATGGAAAGGCATGATCACGTGCGCGTTCCTGGGAACAAGTATTCCTATTTGTAGGGAGTAAACATTCCTACAGAAAAGAAGTAGGAGAAAAGACTGAGTTCTGTCACTTGCTCAGGGCAGCAGAACCAGCACTCAAATCCAGATCTCACTGCTAGCAGCAGTGATATTTCAGCCTACCTCTTCATCATCAAGGTTACACGAAAGTTTCCCCCATGGACGCCACGCTATTGATGTGCCAGTGCCAGGGGAAAGCTGACCAGGTGGTTCCTGATCAATCACACCCGGGATCAACTCTTGTCATTCAGTCGCTAAGTCCTGTCTGACTCTTTGCGACCCCATGGAATGCAGCACACTTCCCTGTCCTTCACTATCTCCTTGAGTTTGCTCAGACTCATCCCATTGAGTCAGTGATGCCATCCGGCCATCTCATCCCCTGATCAAAGACCCTGCAGAACTTCCCATCAGCCTAAGAAGACTTAAAGAAAATTAGCTTCCGGGTTGGAAAACTAATCCTCCACGGAGTGGACTGCCGTTTGCTCTGAATACCGCCAGGAAATAAAGCACAGAAGACAGGTGAGCCGTGTTCCTGGCAGCCGACGAAAGTGAAAATGAAATCTATTCTAAGCTGACAACTCACACCTCTCCTTCAGTTTAACAAGTGTATTATTGTCGAATTTGCAGCTACGGACATGCCAGTTATGGTTCAAAACCCTTTCTGTTTTAGCCCCAACTCAGTCAGATTTGGCAGGGAAGGATTTAAAAAAAACAAAAACAAAAAACAGAATACTTTTCAGTCATTATTCTCCAATGTGAATCTTAAGTTACCGTGGCTGCGTGTGAGTAGCAGTGGGAGAAGTCCCCGAAGGCTTTTCTCAGGTCATTGAGGAGGGCATTTTGCCCCAATTCCATTCCCTTATCTTTAACTTCTTCAAACAGAATTTTCTTCCCCTGGAATTGTTTAAAATTTTAAACATCAAACACAGCCTCCAGGGAATCCTGGTTGAGGGCATAAAATCCTTGCTGAGCCAAAGGAAAAAAGAGATGATTTTGAATTAAGGAACTTACTCCCTTGAAGAGATGCTACGTTAAGACCTGCAGATGGATGAGGTGTCAGAGAACCAAGAGATCTATTGTAAGAAACAAGAAAAGGGAGAGAACCCTGCCACTGCTGTATACTGTTCCAAAAATTTACAGTTACTAACTCATTTAAGCATCACAACACCTTGACTGGTCAAGTACCATATTAGTCATCTCCTTTTACAGATAAGGAAACTGAGTCACAGAGAAGTTAGATAAATCACTCAAAGTAAAAAACATTGGTAGAGGTCTGGTTGAATGCAAGTTGTTTGGACAAAGAGGCCATGCTATTGACCATCATGCCACATGGCCTCTTAGTGCTTGCTTTGTTTCAAGGGACTTTCATGAAGACAATTCTCATGTAGCTGAATGGAGGAAGAGCTTAATCAGGATACAAGCAATGTGTAATGGGCACCCATTACATACATACCACCCATCCATACAAGAAGCTGGAGGGGATGGAAAAGAAGCACCCACCTTAGAGCATGGGTAAATTTGTGCAGGATCATGGGAAGTAGGTAGGATTTTGAAGGATTATGAACAAGAGGTTTGTGGATGGTTCCCTGCTTTTGAGTTCAGGCATGCAACTTCTTTTTGGACCTTCTAAACTTGGCCACTCACTGTGATTTCAACTCAGCATATATGAAACTGAACTCAAAAGTTTTCCTCTCCCTCCAAACCTGTTTCTCTTACACTCTGCTTCAAATAGTGGCCCCTTCATTCCTTCAACCACCCAACTCAGTAATCAACCTTTATTTACTCCTCAACATCTCAACAATTATCCTGACTCTCATAATCTTATTTTGACAGGAAACCCAATGTATCAGGAGAGCTTGGCCTAAGGGACACACGGGGGAGTCTTTGGGAAACTCCAAATGGGGAATACCCTCAAGAAGTTTGATTTGTTAGACTTGCCCATCATTAACTGCTGCAAAATGAACACATCTCCTTGAGGCTCAAATTTCTCTTCTGTAAAATGGCAGGAGAAACAATAAAGAATAAAAGTTGATGGGCTAAATTATTTCTAAATTTCTTTTTAGTTTTAGCATTCTCTTGTTCTTTGCTTTCTGTCCATTTGCTTGCAGTTACTTAAGAATTTATGATAGATTTTGTTTGGTCTTCATCAAGTTTTAATTAATCCTCTTCCCATCCTTCATAAGTTCTGAAGGCAGAAAGAGCTTGATGGACCTGTAAATTCTGATTCTTACAAAATCAGAGGCCCGAGGGATCCCCAGGAGGTTCAATGGGAAATAACCTGCCTGACAATGTGGGTGATGGAGGAGATGTGGTTTTGATCCCTGGGTGAGGAAGATCCCCTGGAGAAGGAAATGGCAACCTGCTCCAGTATTCTTGCCTGGGAAATCCCATGGGCAGAGGAGCCTGGCGGGCTACAGTCTGTGGGGTCTCGAAAGAGTCGGACACGCCTGAGCGACTAAGCACGCACATACACAGAAGCCACAGTGAATCACCTCGCTGAGGTCTTCTTGTTCCCATCTTGGTTATCAAGGTTAGTCCATTGGTCCCTCTATCCTAGATCAGACGGCAAATCTCTGGCCTCAACAGAGCTTCTTTTTCTATAAACCACACTCTGATTCCTGCCAGGTCCCTCAGGATGAAGCTTTCTCTTGAGAAGAGGCATCCCTTGATCTGCCTTATCGAGCCAGTCCCATGGGATGGAAAAGAGGAAAAAAAAGAATCAGATGAGAGAGAGAGGAGTCTAAGACAGAACAAAGAAAAGAGTATCGTAAATTCCCCAAATTTGAAACAAGAAATCTCAAAATGCAAGGGTACCCAAACGCAATAATAAGTTGGTTTTTCCATCCCCAAGTTCCACTCCTTCCTCCTTCCCCCAAGGTCACAGCTCAAAACTGAGTCTTTGACAAAGAAACTCTTGTTTGGAGTAAAATGAGGCAGAAGAAACCTTGAGCTCCTCTTAGAAGTCGAATCCTGCCACTGCTATACAATGTGCCAAATAAAAGGTAGATGTTCAATTGATATCTGTCAAGTGAAGGATGAATACATTAACATTGTTATGTTCTTCTCAACACCATATTTAATAAAAAATCTGATTCAAGCCACTGTTAAGTATTTGACCAGATAAAGCTGAGTTTCCTTCTCTCTGTTTTCCAATCATTTAGTCTTTGGATCTCTACTAATGTTGCTTTTATTTTTGTTTTATATATTTGTCAATTGAAAACATACTGTTATTCCATTCTTTTCATCGACGAGGAAACTGAATTTCAGAGTCTAGGCGCTGACTGACAAGTAATAGAGCTGTGAGGGGAGCCAAGATTCAAATCCATTTCTATCGATTTTCAACTGGATAGCTTTTCCATCTCACTGTGTATTGATAGGTAGAGATGTGAGCAAAGTTCAGGACAAACAGACTCAAGTTTTATCATCCTCCTACCCTCTAGCTTGCTGAGAAAGTAGAACTTTAATTTCCACTTTGCCTGTTCAAATATGTCTCTTAGTAGCTACATCAAGAGGAAGATAGTGTTTCTTGAAGGAGTATCCCATTTCCTTGTCTAGAAATGATAGCAATACTGCAAGGCTGACATTACATTACTATAGACTTTTTTTTTTTTTTACTTATTGAAATTAATGAGTGTTTCAGCTGGGACTCTCCTCCTGAGAATCTATCCTAAGATGCTGAAAGTACAGTCAGGTATATCTTTGTTACTCTCTTTCATTCCAAAGAAGAATAGGAACAAAACAGCCTTCTTACCAGGTATGCAGCATGAGCGGGAGAGCCTGACAGCTTTTTCCTTCTGCCCTTTCCCATCTCTGCCACTGCAATCCAGTCTATTCCACTTCTGGTTTAAAGAAGTTTTTATACCCTTGTTGATAATAGTTCAGTTGGTAAAGAATCTGCTTGCGATGAAGGAGACCCCAGTTCTATTCCTGGGTTGGGAAGATCTGCTGGAGAAGGGATAGGCTTCCCACTCCAGTATTCTTGGGCTTCCCTAGTGGCTCAGCTGGTAAAGAATCTGCCTGCAATGTGGGCAACCTGGGTTCAAAATCTGGGTTGGGAAGATCCCCTGGAGAAGGGAAAGGATACCCACTCCAGTATTCTGGCCTGGAAAATTCCACGGACTGTATAGTTCATAGGGTAGCAACAAGTCAGACACGACTGAGCAACTTTCACTTTCACTTACACCCTTGTTGGTTCTTATGCAGCCCACCATTCTTTACAAAAGACTTGTGCCCAAAATACGAAGACCTAAGTCAAACTCTTAGAGGTATCAGCTTGAGATGCAGGGTTTATCTAGACATTAGCTCAGCTGAACGTAGATGCTAAATCTTAAGGGAAAAGGAGACAATGTTTATACACTGCAAAGGTTTTGGTCTTCCAAATGATCCATACAATTGTAACTTTAAAGAGTTTCTGTTCTTTAAAGATAATTTTTTTTTAATGATATTTCCATTTCTGTAGCTTGTCAAGGTATAATATTAGTAAAATGACTGGTTGGATAGTGCCAGTATTCATCAATTCATATTGATACATATTCACCTGTGCACAAGTACAAGTACCCACACAGCAGCTCCCTTCTCACCCCTTTCCACTTTAGAACTTGTAGGCAGGAATCTTGTTCCTATAATTTGATGTTTCCTTGCAAATGAATTAATATCCACTAGAGAGATTCCCCTGCATCTTGCTGACACCTCACCCCCTCCTTCTCTGAGTGTGAGGGGCAATGCTTGCTCTGGTAACATTTATATGTTATATGACTTTGAGAAGATGAACCAGGTATGTCTAGAGATCTACCTCTTCCATTCTTGTTATCTCTTTGAGAACACCCTTCTGTCAACCACAAGGTAAGTTTACCTGTAAAGTCCTGCCTCCTGTTAGTGAGACTTATCCCAACCCTGCCTGTCTCATTCTGAAGCTTGGTATCAGGAAGCCCGCAGTGGCAACTCATCTAAGCCATGAATCTAGCTTTAATAATGCTGATACCTTCTCTCTCAGTGCTGAACACAGGCAGGGGGAAGGGAAGTTATGAATTTACAACAACAACCCTCAACAATGACAACTGCAATGTTCTTTATCTTTCTGACTTACTTCACTCTGTATACAGGGCTCCAGTTTCATCCATGAGAGAGTCAATTCCTAGGCAGTTTGATAAGAAGTTGGGGGTCCCCAAGGAGAGAGGGGTATGGAATTCTCAAGGAGGAGGAAAGGACAAACTTTTTTTTTTTTTTTTTTTTTGGCTACATTCCTTAGTCTTAGTCAATTACACAACTCAGTTTAAACTCTGGTACTAAGGATTTTACAACAACAATCCTGCTTGAGGACAGTTTCTCCTTCCTGAAAACCTTCTGGCTAATCCTGTTATTTTAAAATGTAGATTATGGGAGTGGGTCTAGTGAGGTCTTTACAACCTCCAGACAGTCTTTTGATTCACTGTAAAAGTAATTAAAAAGTATATAACTCCCTTGCTAACACTAGAACTCTTTCTGCCCCCTTCTGATGCCTATGTCAGAAGCTTTCTCTATCTCCTTTATACTTTAATAAAACTTTATTACACAAAAACTCTGAGTGATCAAGCCTCGTCTCTGGCCCCAGATTGAATTCTTCTCTTCTGGAGGCCAAGAATCCCGGCGTCTTTCGTGGTTCAGCAACAACCTTTCATCTGTCTGTGGAGAACTGGTTCTAGGACCCATGGCAGACCCCAAACACTATAGATGCTCTAGAACCATAGTTGACCCTCCATATATACAGTTCCACATCCGAATATCAATAGACAGTTCTGAATGGTGCAATGCTGTATACATTTACTGAAAAAACTTGCATATAAGTGGTCCTGAGCAGTTCAAACCCATGTTACTCAAGAGTCAAACTTAGTTCCATTTTCTAACCTGTAAGTGGACACTAGCTAAAGGAAGGGAACAAACACAGGATATAGTGATGGAACACAAAAGTCCTCCCCAGACAACAGCTCTGAAATATCCCTTCCATTAAATGGTGGGAGTGGGAAGGGAATCCTGGCTCCTTTTCGGGCTCAGCCAGGAAACCAGCTCCATCACAGTACCACCAAACAAGTTACACACACTCTTATGTTCATAGTAGCACTATTCATAATAGCCAAGGCAGGGAAACAACCAAAGTGTCCATCAAGAATTGGATGGATAAAGATGTGGTGCATGTATAGAATGGAATGCTACTCAGCCATAACAAACAACAAATTAACGTTACTGTCTCAGCAAAAGTTTGTCTTGTCAAGGCTATGGCTTTTCCAGTGGTCTTGTATGGATGTGAGAGTTGGACTATAAAGAAAGCTGAGCACTGAAGAATTGATGCTTTTGAACTGTGGTGTTGGAGAAGACTCTTGAGAGTCCCTTGGACTGCAAGGAGATCCAACCAGTCCATCCTAAAGGATATCAGTCCTGGGTGTTCATTGGAAGGACTGATGTTGAAGCTGAAACTCCAACACTTTTGTCACCTGATGCAAAGAGCTGACTCCTTTGAAAAGACCCTGATCCTGGGAAAGATTGAGGGCAGGAGGAGAAGGGGACAACAGAGGATGAGATGGTTGGATGGCATCGCTGACTCAATGGACATGAGTTTGGGTGGACTCTGGGAGTTGGTGATGGACAGGGAGGCCTGGCGTGCTGTGATTCATGGAGTCACAAAGAGTCGGACATGACTGAGCAACTGAACTGAACTGGGCTGAATGCCATTTTCAACAACATAGATGGAAACAGAGATTATGACGGTAAGTGCAGGAAGCCAGACAGACAAACACCATGTGATATCACTTACATATGGAATCTAAACTATGACACAAATGAATTTATCTATGAAACAGAGACAGAATCACAGACATAGAGAACAGACTTGTGGTTGCCAGGGGGAGGAGAGTCAGAAAGGGTAGGAGTGGGAGTTTTGGGATTAGCAGATGCAAACTGGTATATATAGCATGGATGAACAACAAGGTCCTACCGTACCGCATAGGGAACTGTATTCAATATCCTGTGATAAACCATAGTGGAAAAGAATATGAAAAAGAATACATATAACTGAGTCACTCTGCTGTACTGCAGTAATGAACACAACATTGGAATTCAACCACACTTCAATAAAATGTAAATTAAAAAAAAAGACATTTCCCCACACCCCTTGTGAGCATAGAGGTCCTCTACTGACCCGTTTTATAGATGAGGCACCTCTCTGGGCTGTACCTCTTTCACCTACTGGGGATAATATATAAATAATGGTGCTATCCACCTTATAGGGTTACTGGAGGATAAAAGGAAGACACCAGACAGGAAATGGTTTTGGATGCTCTAGAGGTCTCAGTAATTGAGTCTTTATCCAGATTTGTTATTTCTTTGCTTTGTTTTTACTTCGTGTTGTTAGTTTTGACAATGAGGCTCAGGGAGGTTATGCATCTTCACACAAACACTCATTTCACAATTTGACATCCGTTTGCTTTGACATCTCACCCATCTCTCATCTCAGCTCATTGTTAGCGTAATGCCAAATTAGCCTAAGTGGGCAGGTCTCCTTTTCATGGGAATTGAGTTAGAGTCCTAATCATTTTTTCAAAGTGGTCACCTTTAATCAAGAGAGACAGGACCTCTGTGTGCACAAGAGTCCTCGCTCAGTCCTGCATTGATTGGTAAAGGTGTTTGTGGCACCAAGTCTGTAATTAATTACGCAGCCCTCAGAGGTCAGCTTTTCCACTATCGCCAATTTTGTCACAGATGCATCTAACGTGAAGGAGGAAGGCACAGGGGAAGAGTCTAATAGGCCCTTCAAGACAGTTACAGCCCTGTGAGGACTCTGGGAGCCATGGCTGCAGAAGAAGCAGACCAGGTCAAGAGGAAGTGATGATTTCAGAAGCGTGAGAGTGCTAAGTCGCTTCAGTTGTGTTCAACTCTTCGCAACCCTATGGACTGTAGCCCACCAGGCTCCTCTGTCCTTGGAATTTTCCAAGTAATGATTCTAGAGTGGGTTGCCATGCCCTCCTCTAAGGGATTTTTCTCCACCCAGGGATCTAGCCCATGTCTCTTATGTCTATTGCATTGACGGGCAGGTTCTTTACCACTAGTGCTATCTGGGAAGTCTGATAGTTCAGAAAGCTGGGCCCCTGAGCAGAAAGGGTATGGCTTTGAAGTTTGGAGTTCTGGGTTCAGGTCACCTGTCTGCCTCTAAGTGGTTGCCTGAACGCTGACAATAGAAGGAAACTGGCGTCACTGAATGCTTACCCTGCCAGACTGCTCATGAATTTTATTTCACTTCTTTAATATTGCAAAGAGAGTGACATTATTTCCCCTCCCCCAATCTACAAAGAGTAAAAATTAAGCTCAGACCAACAAAAACTGACTCAAGGGCACACAGTGAGTAGATTGCAAATATGGGATCCAAACCCTAGAAACAGGCTTGTTGCCTGGCATCCTGTCTCTAAGATACCAAGTTTCCAAACTGCAAGATGAGGGATGCCTCTACATCACAAACTGTTCACATGTTCCTCACCAATCAAGGGGAAGCTCTGTGCTATTTCATCCATCACATTGCCTCTGACTCCAGCCAGGTACTATTATCTCTTTGTCCTTTAGATCCAGGGTTATGGTCATTTAGAGGAATCTACACATTGCCTCTGCCTCAAATATACTAGTCCTTTAAAAAGCATTTTGCTTGTGCCTATAATGGACATAAATTATTAAGTCTTCCCAGAATTTCTCCCTTCCAACGGGAATAGAAATTTCTTTTCCTGGAGCTTCTCTTCCTGCAATTCCAACTGTGGTGTTCAAGTGGCTACCACTCTCTTCTTACAAACCCTATCTTCCTGATTACATCGAATTCAAACCAGTCTATCATAATACCACATCTCCCAGCCTTTCTCCACTCTTCCTTGATTGGTCTAGACATGAAACAAGCAAAGGAAAGACTCTGAAAGTGGAAACAGCAGGATTAAAAATGGGTGGCCCATGGAACTCATGGGCGGCCATATCCCATGCCAAGCGGAGAAATCAGCGTGTGTTGGAACTGATTGAAACAGAGGGTTAAGACCAAGGCAAAGGGCGCCCTGTTATTGTTATTGCTCAGTTGCTAAGTCATGTCCACCTCTTTTCAACCACATGGACTGTAGCCTGCCAGGATCCTCTGCCCATGGGATTTCCCAGGCAAGAATATTAGAGTGGGTTGCCATTTCCTTCTCCAGGGGCTCTTCCTTACCCAAGGATCGAACCTGCACCTCCTGCACTGGCAGGATTCTTTACAACTGAGCCACCTGGGAAGCCCAAAGGGCATCAGCTCAGTTCAGTAGCTCAGTTGTGTCCAACTGTTTGCGACCCCATGGACTGCAGCACACCAGGCTTCCCTATCTATCACCAACTCCTGGAGCCTACTCAAACTCATTGTCCATCAAGTCGGTGATGCCATCCAACCATCTCATCCTCTGTCATTCCCTGCTCCTCCTACTTTCAATCTTTCCCAGCATCAGGGTCTTTTCCAATGAGTCAGTTCTTTGCATCAGGTGGCCAAAGTATTGGAGTTTCAGCTTCAGCATCAAGTGGTGTTCAAATCTTCCAGGTCCTATTTAGCTGCATCTGTACACTGCCTTCCACATTGTAGTTCAGCTAATACCAGAATACCTTTACAACAACTTCTGATTTTTGCCTTCTTAAACTGAGTATACAATTTGGTAACAAAAATTGATAACAAAAATTGATAACAAAATAACAAAAAATAATAAGTCAGCTGTTTGCATCAAATGGCCAAAGTATTGGAGCTTCAGCTTCAGCACGAGTCCTTCCATCGAATGTTCAGGGTTGATTTCCTTTAGGATTGACTGGTTTGATCTCCTTGCCCTTCAAGGGACTCTCAAGAGTTTTCACCAGCACCACAGTTCAAAAGCATCAGTTTTTTGGCTCTCAGCCTTCTTGATGGCCCAACTGTCACATCCATATATGACTACTCAAAAAATCATAGCTTTGACTATGCAAACCTTTGTTAGTGAATTCATGTTTCTTCTTTTTTATATGTTATCTAGGTTTGTCATAGCCTTTCTTTCAAGGAACAAGTGTCTTTTAATTTCATGTCTGCAGTCACCACCCACAATGATTTTGGAGCCCAAGAAACTAAAATTGGCCACTGTCTCCATTTTTTCATGATCAATTTGCCTTGACTGGATGTCATGATTTAGTTTTTTGAATGCTGAATTATAAGTCAGCTTTTTCACTCTCCTCTTTCACCTTCAAGAGGCTCTTTAGTTCCTCTTCACTTTCTACAATTAGGGAGGCATCATTTGCATATCTGAGGTTGTTGATATTTATCACAGCAATCTTGATTCCAGCTTGTGATTCATCCAGCCCAGCATTTTGCATGGTGTACTCTGCATTTAAGTTAAATAAGCAGAGTGACAATATGCAGCCAATCTCTATTATTCATACACACACATATATATCTGTCTATAAAGAGAATATTACATATATATATGTATATAAAGAGAACATAACTACCATATATATGTGTGTGTATGTGTGTGTTTGTGTGTGTGTGTGTGTATATATGTATATATATATATCTTCCCTGGTGACTCAGTGATAAAGAATCCACCTGCCAAGCAGGAAGTGCGGGTTTGATCCCTGGGTGGGGAAGAGCCCCTGGAGAAGGACATGGCAACCCACTCCAGTATTCTTGCCTGGGAAATCCCATGGACAGAGGAGCCTGGTGGGCCACAGTCCATGGGATTGCAAAGAGTTGGACATGAAGGAGCAACTAACACTTTCACACACACACACACACACACACACACACACGTATCCATATATGTGTGTGTGAGAGAGGGAGAGAGAGGAAAAGAGAGTGAGAGAGATTTATTAGAAGTATTTTCCAAAAATCCTCCAATGGATAGGGACAATTTTACACATATTCTTAAACCCTTTCCTCATCACTACCCTACTTTCCTCTTACTATTGAGTAAATAAATGCCTACTGAATGAAATGATGATTTTCTCACCTATCTAATCAGATGCTAATTATCAAGCACCTACTGTATCACCATAGACTGTATATTACAACTCATCTGCACAGAAATCCTGCAGAAGCAATCATAATCACTCCCAGTGAAAGGAGAACAGCTTATCCTGGGTTTACCCGTTGTCAGGGGCATTGGAGAGTAACTTCAAGAGGAAGTAAAAACATGAACTTAGGTAGTCTAATACCTGAGTTTGATTTTTAGCACTCATTAGCCCTGAGACTTTGGCCAGTCACTTAATATATGTTCCATAAAATATTCCTCTCTCCATGAGAAGGTGCTCTAGAGAAACCCTTGACCAGCAACCCTCTGAGATGTGTGATGGGCAAATGTCCCTGCAATCACGCAGAGGAAGGGGTTCTAGAGAATAATACACTCTCAATGCCTCCCTTGATAGCGACTCATATGACAGGTAAGATGAGAAAGTTCCCATAAGACAACACAGAGAAAGCTTGAGCCCACAGCTTCATTCTGAAACCACCAGAAATAACCTACCAGAGTCAAAGCTAAAGATGCCAGCAGGGATGAAAGGAGGTTGAGGTTGAGTAATTAAAAGCCCCAGTGAGGATTCTGTAATAAGGGGAAAGGTGAATTGTGGCACGGTGGGCAGAAGCTATCCTGGAGCTATTTGCAAATTAGGAGAACAAAAAGACAAATCCCTGAGGAACCTTTAGTGATCTGGGGAGCCAGGTCTCTATAGTCAAGCCTCCTGTGCATGCTTGGAAGCTGCTGACTAGCTAAATTTGTTGCATAAAAGAAAATAACTGCTTACACATGGCCTAAACACTTTTTAGTTGGCAAAGCACTTTCCCTATGCTGTCTCACATTTGATTCTCACAAATACTCTAGAAAGTAGGCACTTTTACAGTAAGGAAATAGAGACACGTAAGTTAGGGGAAATGCATGAGGTCACATTGGCAGTAAGAGTCACATCTGGAGCCAGAACTCAGGTCATCTGATTCCAAACCCAGAGCTCTTTCTGCCCACCGTCACTGTGTCCACTAGACATAGGGACCCTAGGGACATTAGGAGTATGTTCTGGACTTCTTCATAGGGGACAGAAAGGATAAACCTCATTTCCTATACAGAAACCAAGGAAATGTGATACCTACAAATGAACAAACACCAGGTTGGACCCAAACATCTTCTCACGGAATAGGGGAAAGTGTTTTAAAATATTCTCCAGGTGATTTCAATGTGCAAACAGGGATGAGAACCACTGGACTAGGATAGTGTTTTTCAAACTTTGATATGCATCAAAATCACCTGTATGATTTATTAAAACACCTATTCAGTTCAGTCGCTCAGTCGTGTCCGACTCTTTGCGACCCCATGAACCGCAGCACGCCAGGCCTCCCTGTCCATCACCAACTCCAGGAGTCCACCCAAACCATGTCCACTGTGTCGGTGATGCCATCCAACCATCTCATCCTCTGTCACTCCCTTCTCCTCCAGCCCTCAATCTTTCCCAGGATCAGGGTCTTTTCTAATGAGTCAGCTCTCTGCATCAGGTGGCCAAAGTATTGGAGTTTCAGCTTCAACCTCAGTCCCTCCAATGAACACCCAGGACTGATATCCTTTAGGACGGACTGGTTGGATCTCCTCGTGGCCCAAGGGATTCTCAAGAGTCCTCTCCAACACCACAGTTCAAAAGCATCAATTCGGGGCTCAGCTTTCTTTATAGTCCAACTCTTACATCCATACATGACTACTGGAAAAACCATAGCTTTGACTGTACCTATTACTGGGCCTTTGTGTGCCAAGTTGCTGATTCATTCGTGGGGTAATGAATTTTCACTTTTAATGAGTTGTCAGGTGGTTCTAACTGACACAGCTGGTCCAGGGACCACACCCTGAGAACCACTGTGTTATAGCATGATAGGCTCAGGTATGCCTCTCTCCCCTCTTCAATCCTACCAGTTTGCAGAGACATTTCTTTCTAGGCAGTTTCCCTGCCTAGGCAGTAAACTACATGGGAGAGATTCTTACTCCATCAGAGTGAGATGTGCAATTTTTAAAGGGAAACCAAATAAATCTCAGACTGATGCTGTATTTCCCAATCCAGCTGTGCTTGAAATGAAGCTAATGTTTCTGATTCCTTGTACAATTTTCAATTGATTCCATACTCAGAAGATGAAGATAAAGTTATAGTTCATTGGTACTCTTCAAGCTCCAATAATAGAGAACATAATTTTCAGAACGTTGAGCCTGATGCTCAATGGGATGAAACTTTGGGGGGCCTTGGGTGAGAGTGAATATATTTTGCATGTGCGACCAAGAAGGCTGCTGTGATAGATGGAATCATTAGCCCAGATGCTTCATTCCCCCACTGTGGTGTTACGTATCCACAAGCATGCCATGTCATTGATGGTGTTTCCCTATCTATGCTTTGACTTGACTTTGCTCAATGGGATTTTAGCAAATGTGACATTGACAAGACTTAAAATATGCCTTCCCTCTTGTGCTCTGAACCTTATCTCTGTAGGAAGAATGTGTCTAAAGAAACCGTGTTCCTCTGACCTCTGCTCCCCTAAAGATATATGGAACAGAGTTAATATGACCCATACTCAGAACCCAAGCTCCAAGCAGAGCCATCTGTGAGCACCTGAGTGAGAAGTATCTGCTTATTATTAAATGTCATTGCATTTTACAGTGAACTTATGTAGCACAATTAGAATGATGATTGAATAATACAAGAGGGATGATAGAAATTTCAGAATGAGATTAAATAAGAAATAGAGGGATCAAAATATCTGGAGAAATTATAAGTGTGTATCAGTCAGAGTAGTCTATTAAAAAGAAACAGTGGCATATATATATATTAAGGAATTGGCTTATATGATGTTGGAGGCTGACAGGTCCCAAAATCTGCAAGTTGGGGACCCAGGAGAGTTGGTGGTGTAGTTCTAGCATGAAGGTCAGCAGACCTAAGACTCAAAAGAGTCAATGTTTCTGGTCAAGTCTGAAGGCAAATAAAGAAAAAAGATCCCAGTTCAAAGGCAGTCATGCAGAAAGAGATTCCTCTTATTCAAGAAAGACTCCACCTTTCTGTTCCATTCAGGCCTCCAACTGATTGGATGAGGCCCACCTACATTAGGGAGGGCAATCTGTATTATTCACTTTATTACATGGCTCAGTAAAGTTGACACATAACATTAACCATTATTATCTGCAAGACTGTTCCCAAAGTAAAGAAAGAATAAGACTGCATATTGAAAAACCTCATGTAATACCAAGCAAGATAGAAATAAGAAGCCCTCAACTCAAGATACACAGTGAAACAGCACTAAACGACAAAGAGAAAAATACAAGTGCTTATGAGAAAAACATCTTTTTTATAGAGATCACACCAGTCAGTCTTAAAGGAAATCAACCCTGAATATTCATTGGAAGGACTGGTGCTGAAGCTGAAGCTCCAATACTTTGGCCACCTGAAGGGAAGCGCTGACTCATTAGAAAAGTCCCTGATGCTGGGAAAGATTGAGGGCTGAAGGAGAAGAGGGTGTCAGAAGATGAGATGGCTGGATGGCATCATCGATGCAATGGACATGAACTTGGACAAACTTTGGGAGATGGTGAGGAACAGGGAGGCCTGGTGTGCTGCCATCCATGGGGTCACAAAGAGTTGTACACAACCGGGTGACTGAACAACATGAGAAAAATGGAAGGTCAAGTAAAGAGAGAAAATAATTGGTTTGGGGAGTTAGAGATTGACATAAATGCATTACTAAATTTAAACAGGTAACCAACAAGAGCCTGCTGTACAGCACAGGTGACTCTGTTCAATGTTGTATAAAAACCTAAAAAAAAATTTAGGTTTTTAGGGAATATTACTTTTAGGGAAGAAATATTTAAAATAATAGATATGTGTTTATGTATAACTAGATCACTTGGCAGTGCATCTGAAACTAACAAAACATTGTTAATCAACTATACTTCAATATAAAACAAAAGTTAAAAAAATAAAGACCTTATTTAAGGAAAAAAAGCAATATTGCATAGTCAAATTCAGCTGGACTGAATGGCTAGCAACACAGTGATTTAACTTCACTGTGCCTCATTTCCTTATCTATAAAAAGGGCTAATAATGGTAATACCCACATTTATGAAGTCTTTATGGATAGTAAATGGACTACTATACATCAAGTACCTAAAATAAGACATGGCACATCAGGAGTGATATTTAAGTGTTTACTTCTGTTATTTATCTAAAACTTGTAAACAACACCAGATGCTAGAATATGATGTAATATTTTAAAGTGTTGTAATGATGGGGTTTTTTGTTTTTTTTTTAATTTTTAAATTTTATTTAATTTTCATTAAAAATTTTTTTTTTTTAATTTTTCAGTGGGTTTTGTCATACATTGATATGAATCAGCCATAGAGTTACACGTATTCCCCATCCTGGTCCCCCATCCCACCTCCCTCTCCACCCGATATATTTTAAAGTGTTGTAATGATGGGGGTTTTGGATTTATATTTTATGCTCCACTAAACTAAAAGTTAAAATTAATATAAAATATATTCTTGGTTGTTTAAGTCCTCAAAATGTTTATGTTTAAAAAGACCTTTATGAAAATGTTCCTGCAGAAGAAATATGGCAGGGAGGAACCAGAGAAATATAGTACCAAGGGGGGGATTAATGGGACTCAATAAGAGTTAATATTGATTAAATAAACCGTGACCAAACATACAAGGAAAGGAAAAGCATACTTGTGACAGCACAGACCAAAACTTTTTGATTAAATCAAGTTGTTGGGGTACATGGCTAGGTGGATATGCACCATGACAATTCGTGCACAAATGAAAGAACTTGCCTGCCAATGTAAGAGATGTAGTTTCAATCCCTGGATTGGAAAGATCCCCTGGAGAAGGAAATGGCAACCCACTCCAGAAACCTTGCCTGGTGAGTTCCATGGACAGAAGAGCCTGGTGGCCGATAGCCCACGGGGTTGCAAAGAGTCAGAGACAATTAAGCAACTGAGCATGCGCATTCATAGCAGCATTATTCGTAATAGCCAAAACGTAGAAACAACTCAAATTTCCATCAACCAATGAATGGATAACTAATGTGTGGTATCCACAACAGATTAGTAATAAAAAGAAATGAAGTGCTGGTACATTTCACAATGTGGATGAACCTTGAAAACACTGTGCTAAGTGAAAGGAGCCAGTCACAGAAGACCATATATTTTACAATTTAATTTATATGAAATGTTCAAAATAGGCAAATCTACAGAGTCAGAGAGTAGACGAGTGAAGTCTAGGGCTCAGAGATAGAGGCAGGGGAGGAACACAGAGAATGACTCAGTGGGTGAAAGTCTTCTTTTTTAGGTTAATAAAATGGCAATGGTTGCACAACTAAATATACTGAAACTATTGAATTGTACACTTTAAATAGGTAAATATAGGTAGATATAAATTGTACCTCAAAAAAGAAAAAAGAAGAAAGTTTAAGCAAATTTAAACAAAAATTCTTCAAGAATTAATAAAAATAATTCTAGGCAATAATCATTTCAAAAAGGTCATTAAAATTAATAAAATATTAATTTCAGTTCATCTTAAAGGTCAAGAATAAGATCAAAATTTTTATATATTAGATGAGAAATTTATAAAAACAATCCTTGAGAATGACTTTATTACTTTGTTACTTTGGACAGAACAGAATGTGAAAAGAAGAGAATGACAAAGAAGGTTTAATCATTTAAACAGTATGATAAAATTAATAAACTACATATACAAATATACTGACATTAAACAGAAGACACACCTTTGTAAGTATTCATGTGATGTTTCCAGAATTTAATTATATAGTAGAAATCATACAGGTCGTATTATATTCTCTGGCAACATTGTATGAAAGCTAGAAATTCATCAAAAAGTGTAATCAAAACAATGTGAAAAAACCACTTGGAAATTAAACAACATTCTATTAAATAAGGGTTGGTTCAAAGAAGAAATAAGAAGTATAATTACATGCTATTTAGAAAACAGAAAAAAATGAGAACAATATTTATAAAACATGATAGGAAAAGGTTACCCTTTACCTAAAGTCACAGTAAACAAAAGAGTCCGAAATGCAGTACTTGGATGCAATCTCAAAAACAACAGAATGATCTCTGTTTGTTTCCAAGGGAAACCATTCAATATCATAGTAATCCAAGTGTATGCCCCGACCAGTAATGCTGAAGAAGCTGAAGTTGAATGGTTCTGTGAAGACCTATAAGACCTTCTAGAACTAATACCCCAAAAAGATGTCCTTTTCATGATAGGGGACTGGAATGCAAAAGTAGGAAGTCAAGAAATACCTGGAGTAACAGGCAAATCTGGCCTTGGGATACAGAATTAAACGGGGCAAGGCTAGTAGAGTTTTGCCAAGAGAAGGCACTAGTCATAGCAAACACCTTCTTCCAACAACACAAGAGAAAACTCTACACGTGGACATCACCAGATGGCCAACACCAAAATCAAATTGATTATATTCTTTGCAGCCAAAGGTGCAGAAGCTCTATACAGTCAGCAAAAACAGAACCAGGAGCTGACTGTGGCTCAGATCATGAATTCAATATTGCCAAATTCAAACTTAAATTAAAGAAAGTACGGAAAACCACTAGACCATTCAGGTATGACCTAAATCAAATCCCTTACAATTATACAGTGGAAGTGACAAATAGATTCAAGGGATTAGGTCTGATAGACAGAATGCCTGAAGAACTATGGATGGAGGTTCATGACATTGTACAGGAGGCAGGGATCAAGACCATCCCCAAGAAAAAGACATGTAAAAAGACAAAATGGTGGTCTGAGGAGGCCTTACAAATAACTGTGAAAAAAGAGAAGTGAAAGGCAAAGGAGAAAAGGAAAGATATACCCATTTGAATGCAGAGTTCCAAAGAATAGCAAAGAGAGATAATAAAGCCTTCCTCAGTGATCAGTGCAAAGAAATAGAGGAAAACAATAGAATGGGAAAGACTAGAGATCTCTTCAAGAAAATTAGAGATACCAATGCAACATTTTATGCAACAATGGGCTCAATAAAGGACAGAAATGTTATGGACCTAACAGAAGCAGAGATATTAAGAAGAGGTGGCAAGAATACACAGAACTATGCAAAAAAGATCTTCACTATGCAGATAATCACAATGGTGTAATCGCTCACCTAGAGCCAGACATCCTGGAATGCGAAGTCAACTGGGCCTTAGGAAGCATCACTATGAACAAAGCTAGTCGAGGTGATGGAATTCCAGTTGAGCTATTTCAAAACCTAAAAGATGATGCTGTGAAAGTGCTGCACTCAATATGCCATGAAATTTGGAAAACTCAGCAGTGGCTACAGGACTGGAAAAGGTCAGTTTTCATTCCATTCCTTAAGAAAGGAAATGCCAAAGAATGCTCAAACTACCACACAATTGCACTTATCTCACACGCTAGCAAAGTAATACTCAAAATTCTTCAAGCCAGGCTTCAACAGTATGTGAACCATGAACTTCCAGATGTTCAAGCTGGATTTAGAAAAGGCAGTGGAGCCAGAGATCAAACTGCCAAAATCACTGAAAAAGCAAGAGAGTTCCAAAAATACATCTTTGACTATGCCAAAGCCTTTGACTGTGTGGATCACAACAAACTGTGAAAAATTCTTCAAGAGATGGGAATACCAGACCACCTGACCTGCCACCTGAGAAATCTGTATGCAGGTCAAGAAGCAACGGTTAGAACTGGACACAGAACAACAGACTGGTTCCAAACAGGGAAAGGAATATGTCAATACTGTATATTGTCACCCTGCTTATTTAACTTATATGCAGAGTACATCATGAGAAATGTTGGACTGGATGAAGCACAAGTTGGAATCAAGATTGCCAGGAGAATTATCAATAACCTCAGATATGCAGATGACACCACCCTTATGGCAGAAATCGAAGAACTAAAGAGTCTCTTGATGAAAGTGAAAGAGGAGAGTGAAAAAGTTGGCTTAAAGCTCAACATTCAGAAAACTGAGATCATGGCATCTGGTCCCATCACTTCATGGCAAATGGATGGGGAAACAGTGGCAGACTTTATTTTTGGGGGCTCCAGAAGCACTGCAAATGGTGACTGCAGCCATGAAATTAAAAGACGCTTGCTCCTTGGAAGAAAAGTTGTGACCAACCTAGACAGCGTATTAAAAAGCAGAGACATTACTTTGCCAACAAAGGTCTGTCTAGTCAAAGCTATGGTTTTTCCAATAGTCATGTATGTATGTGAGAGTTGGACTATAAAGAGGGCTGAGCACAGAAGAATTGATGCTTTTGAACTGTGGTGTTGGAGAAGACTCTTGAGAGTCCCTTGAACAGCAAGGAAGTTCAACCAGTATATCCTAAATGAAATCAGCCCTGAATATTCATGGAAGGACTGATGCTGAAGCTGAAACAACAATGCTTTGGCCACTTGATGCGAAGAACTGACTCATTTGAAAAGGCCCTGATGCTGGGAAAGTTTGAAGGTGGGAGAAGAAAGGGACGACAGAGGATGAGATGGTTGGATGGCATCACCAACGAGTTTAAGTAAACCCCGTGTGTTGGTGATGGACAGGGAGGCCTGGCGTTTTGCAGTCCATGGGGTCACAAAGAGTCGGACAAGACTGAGTGACTGAACTGAACTGAAAGTCAAAGCCCTTAAAAGCTTTCATTATTAAACACAAAATAATGCCATTAGAATCACTAAGCATTCTATTTTTAAAAACTAAAATGACACCAAAATTAACTGGGAAAAGAGGAAATGATACTGTTAAAAGGAGATGCTTGTGAATTACAAGTTAATAGCATTCTTAATTAACTTTGGAAGTAATTCCTTGATGCAGGAATAATGAGAATGCGACAACACTAGATGTCCAAGAAGACTTCTCAGAACAACATATGAAATGCTGGATAAAATATGGAACTTGAGTCTTTAAACACATTGCTCAGCTGGCTAGGATGAAATACAAACCTTAAAAGACCAAAAAACAAAACAAAACATGCAGAACGGTAAGTGATCCTTGTAGCACCGTTTGCCATCAAGACTTTTGTCATCCCATGGTGGCCTAGA
This sequence comes from Muntiacus reevesi, assembly GCF_963930625.1. NCBI lineage: Eukaryota > Metazoa > Chordata > Mammalia > Artiodactyla > Cervidae > Muntiacus > Muntiacus reevesi. The sequence continues at coordinate 18,433,876 of NC_089249.1, read as the reverse complement.
GTGTGAATTTTAAGGGATTCCAGACATGATGGGGCTTCCCTGGTGGCTCAGTTGTTAGAGAATCTGCCTGCAGTATAGGAGACCAGCATTCAATCCCTGGGTGGGGAAAGCCCCTGGAGAAGTAAATGGCAACCTGCTCCAGTATTCTTACCTGGGAAATCCCAAGGACAGAGGACATGTGTGATGAACACAAGGCATGTAATCAGAAAATAAAACCTGTAACACACAGATGGAAGACTATGGCACAAATCCAAACCCCACTAAGGGCAATGCCATCCTTAGTAAGCTAAAATTATACACACATAGACACACAAACACACATCCTCAGAGACAGACAGATAGAAAATACGGATTCTGATCTCTCTTGAACTTGACTCAGTGTGAAAAATAACAATAATAAAGACTAAAGCAAAAGGGAAAAGATTTCACCCACCTCTGAGTAAGGGGTGGGCCATTGGAGAAACCACAGTTCAATGTAATCGCTATTAAAATCCCAAGTTTCTTTAACAGCAAGTTTATATTCACATGAATTTTGACTACCTTGCCCACTGCCCTCAAAAATACATATATATATATAATATATATGTAATATATGTATAATGTATATGTATATATATGTATATAAATGTATAATGTAAAATGTCCTGGAATAAAAACCGTCCCTAAGCCACTGGCAGTAGCAAATGTATTTCTCTCTGAAGAAATGGACCTTAAACTCACCTCAAAAATTTCCACAGATAACGTTTGACAAAATATCACCTTATAATCATAAATCATAGGTGCAATGGGAAATTAAGCCACCCTAATGGGAGGCAGCAGAAAGAAGTGATCAAGCTCACGATGACTGTAGATGTGGGAAATATCAGATAGACAGTATATAACTGAATATACAATTTACTTAAAAGCAAGAGAAGTAAAGGGATTTAGAGTTCAATATGCAGTTGTTGTTTACTTGCTAAGTCAGGTCCAACTCTTTTGCAACCCCATGGGCTGTAGCCTGCCAGGCTCCTCTGTCCACGGAGTTTCCCAGGCAAGAATATTGAAGTGGGCTGCCATTTCCCTCTCCAGAGGACCTTCCCTACCCAGGGACCGAACTCTCATCTCCTATATTGCAGGTGAATTCCTTACCTCTGAGCCACCAGGGCAGCCATAGCTCAATATAATGTCTATCAAAATCCTAATGACTTTTTTTGCAAAAGTAGAAAAATCTTCCCTAAAATTCATATGGAATCTTGAGGGACCCTGAATAGCCAAACAAAATGTTGAAAAGGAAGAATAAATTTGGAGGACCTATACCTTCTGACTCACTTACTGCAAAGCTACCACATCCAGCAGCAAAATTAAAAGAATTATTCACAATGACCAAATAAGAGTTACCTAAGAAATGCAAAATCACTTATTATAAGGAGGTCTATCAGTGTAACATTTCATGTAAACATACTTAAGAGGGAAAAAGGAGTAACAATTTTAATAGAGGAGGAAAAAACAGTCAGTAACATGAAAAGTACAGTCTATAATCCCCAAATTTGCTTTTTGGGGGGAAATAGAAATAGAAGATTTTTAAAAACATATTAAGACTTTGAGTCTGAAACTAACTACTAATATTAGATTTAAGAGTGAAAAACTAAAAAAGAATTCCTAGTAAAACCATAGGCAAAAGCAAGCAAACAAGATACTCATTGTCATCATTATCATTTGCCATTGTTCTGAAAATTCCCAGCAAAGCAATTAGCATGAAACAAGAAGAAGAGATATGATTATCAAAAAGATGACAAAACTATCTCTTTGTACAATAATGCAATTATATTCTTTAAAACTTCAAAGAATCAATCTTTAAATTATATCTTTTTAGTTTTGTAAAATAGCTTCATAAAAGGTATTGTTAAAATCTGTATTTTTTTTTAATCTGTATTTTTATATATAAATCAGTAATAATCCATGAGAATGACAAAAAAGACATTTTACCATGGCAATAAGAATATAAAACTCTGAGGAAAAAAAGACTTTTTGAAGAATAGGTAGAATTTATGGGGTACCCTAAAAAAATTACTGAAAATAACAAGAAACATTTTTAATATAAAGGCAAAAGTATTCATGTATGAGGGATTTGTACATTAATTCTTCTGGAATTAATTTATGGGCTTAATGAAATCCTCATTACAATCCTAATGGAATTTGTTTGGAACTTAATTATTGGATTCTTAAGTTCTCCTAGGGGAAAAGCAATAATAAGACAAACAAAGCTGATTAATAAAAAGAAAAACTACTGAGAATTTTTAAAAAAGAGTTATTAGGAGAGAATTTTCTAGCAAAAAATAAAGAAATCAAAGCATACAACCATCAAAATCATGTGATAAAAACAAATGGAGAAAGGTTATTTAAGGAGGGTGGTTGAGAAATAGGACTGTTTCCTAACTGAATAGGGAAATCTCTACTCAGGAAGTGAGAGAATATTCACAATATTTTAATGGAAAAATTCACTCTAGGTTTAGGGGAATAAACTGTAGCTTCAACCAAACCACTACACACAAATTTTGTGCTGATAAAGAAAAAAGTTGAAACAAACAAACAAGTACACAAACTCAGAAATCAGAAATAAGGGGGAAATATGGGTGTTTTAACTTAGGCAGCTCATTAGAGCTTCTTCATCAAGCCCTGCCTGTCTCCTCACACCCCACCGCTATCCCCATCTCACCCCTCATCAAGTCCTTTGGAACTAAGTCCTACAGCCTGTCTCTAATGCCTGCCCATTTCTCCATCTTCTCTGCTACCTCACCTGCCCGGGTCACTCTCCTCTGGACCACTGCTGCTATCTCCAGGGGTCTCCTGGTCTTTCATCCTTCCAATCCATTCCCCACCTAGCAATCAAAGTGAACTTCATCACACACAAGTTTATTTGCATTATTGCTATCCTTACTTCCCTTCCAGGCTTCCCAGGTGGCACTAGTGGTAAAGAATCTGCCTGCCAATGCAGGAGACTCAAGACACCCAGGTTTGATTCCTGGGTCGGGAAGATCCCCTGGAGGAGAAAATGGCAACCCACTCCAGTATTCTTGCTGGAAAGTTCCATGAACAGAGGAAACTGTGTGGGTCACAAAGAGTCGGACACGACTGAGCACGCACACCAGCACATTTCCCTTCCTGGCAATCCGTTGCACTTAAACATCCCACAATCTAAAAAATTTTCTTATCTGACTCCTCTTTGTCTCTCCAATCCCAAATTTGCATATCTTCCTCTCTCTCATCTCTTGCTCCAGCTATATTGCATTGATCAGTTTTCAAAAATAAGAAGCTTGGGAAGAAAATAGAAACAGGCAATGAAAGAAATAGCTAAGAGAAAAGATTGATAGATCTGATTACATAAAATTTTAAACCTTCTTTCCATAAAAATCATCACTGAAAAAAATCATCATTAATAAGAGGATGAGAGATGATGAACTGGAGAAGGATTTGCCACAGATAACTAGACCTGGATTCAGTTGCACTGCTACTTAACAAGGCTTTTCAAATTAGTGCGATAAGACCCCAAAATTCCGATTCGAATCTGGGTCTGGAATACACCCAGGGAATTCACCAAATAAATGCTAAGACAAATTGACATGTGAACGATTTTCTTCCTTACTGAGTCAAAGAAATGAAAGTTTGAACTACAAGATAGCATTTTTCACCTATTGCTTTGGTAAAGGCATTTTTTTTCTTTAAAAAATGTTTCTATTGAGTTATAATGTATATACACTAAAATACACAAATATGAAACATACATAGCTTTTGTATCCATGTAACCACACCCAGTGGAGGAAGGCAATGGCAGCCCACTTCAGTAATCTTGCCTGGAAAATCCCATGGACAGAGGAGTCTGGTAGGCTGCAGTCCATTGGGTCTCGAAGAGTCGGACACGACTGAGCGATTTCACTTTTACTTTTCACTTTCATGCATTGGAGAAGGAAGTGGCAACCCATTCCAATGTTCTTGCCTGGAGAATCCCAGGGACGGGGGAGCCTGGTGGGCTGTCGTCTATGGGGTCGCACAGAGTCGGACACGACTGAAGTGACTTAGCACAGCAACCACACCCAGATCAAGATATAGAACATGTACAGCCCCCTGAGAAGCTTCTTCATGCTATTTTCTAGTTAATATCTCCCTCATAAAAAGTAACCGTTTGTCTGGCTTCTGTTTCCCTAGTTTAGTTTGGTCCGCTCTTGAATTGGACAAAGTGGGATTTTATAAAATGTCCTTCTTTGTATCTGTCTTGTTTTGCTCATATGTAGAAAACACTTCAATGTGTCTCTTCATTCTCTTTTGGATGGACATTAGGGTTGTTGTTTAGAACAAATTTGAACAGATTTGCTCTGATACCAGCATTTGTGCTAAGTCACTCAGTCATGTCCGACTCTGTGACCCTATGGACCATAGCCCGCCAGCCTCCTCTGTCCATTAGATTTTCCAAGAATGAATACTGGAGTGGGTTTTCATGCCCTCCTCCAGGGGATCTTTGTGACCCAGGGATTGAACCTGTGTCTCTTAAGTCTCCTGCATTGGCAGGTGGGTTCTTTACCATTAGCTCCACCTGGGAAGTCCTTGCTCTGATATTCTTGTATATATATTTTGGGGGACATATATATTCATTTCTCCTAGATATAAACCTTGCAGCTGGACCAGATTGCCTGGGTCATATGTATTTTATTTGTTCGGCTTTGGTAAATAACACCAAAAGTTGTTCAAAGTTATTACACCAGCGACTGGTGCTCAAGCCTTCTACAATGGAGTTTGGTTCTCTTTCCTAGAATGTGAAGGTATAATATTCTTTTCTTCCTCCACCACTCCTTCCTCCCACCCTTCCCTCCTTTTCCAATCTCTCCCTCCCTCCTTTCATCTCACACTCTTCCTTCTCTAATCTCTTTCCATCTCTTTCCCACCTTTTCTCTCCCCATTCCATCTGTCCTCTCCCCATTCTCTCTCTCGCCCTCCTACAAGCACCATTTCAGACCACTTACAGCTGGAGACGCTTCTGGCCTGAGCAAGGCTGTAAACTAGATTCTGTGCTCCTTGGATCAGCAACCACCTAATTAGAGGCACAATTTGTGGTCCGGTGAAGTCTCCACCAGCCTAATGCGCCTCGCGGAGCTGCATCCTGCCTGTAATTACCTCCAACTTCCAGTTAACAGAAGGGCAAGAGCAACTGTATCAGGAGTGATGAGAAAGCCCTTGCCCAGGGTCCTCTGCAACAAGAATGTAAAGCAGGGAGCCAGCATGAATGGTTCTTCTGTGGGCCATCCTTCACTCCTTCCAACAGCTCCTCAGTATCTACTGTCCTCTGTCTCTCTTGCTCAAAGGAGAGGACTCAGTTTCTGCTTTTGGAGCCAGTATTTATCATTTAAATGGGAGAAGAAGGAGAGAACGAGGCTTGTGAGCAGCATATATTCTTATTTTTAAAAATTACTTTACTTATTTTCATTTCATTTTTGGCTGTGTTGGGCCTTCATTGCCAGGCAGGCTCTTCCCAAGTTGCAGTGAGCACGGCTGCTCTCCAGCTGTTGTGCACGGGCTGCTCCAGTCGCAGTGGCTTGTCCTGCTGCAGAACGTCGTCTCTGGGGTACATCGGCTTCAGTAGCTGCAGCTTCCAGCTTCTGGAGCCAGGCTCAATAGTTGCGGTGATTGGGCCTAGTTTCTCTGCTGTGTGTGGGATCTTCCCGGATCGGGGAGCAAACCTGTGTTTCCCGCATTGGCCGGTGGATTCTTCACCACCAAGCCACCAGGGAAGCCTTGGAGCATGGCTTGTTAAACAGAAGAACACTGAGGCGTGTTGCAAAGTTAGTCGGTTACTAGTAATTAAAGTACCAAAATCTCTAAGTGATGCTCTTTTCCAATAGATAGAAGATGCACATCTTTCCTTACAATAGCAATTCAATACCATGCGTTTGACTCTCTTTAGCACCTACCATGTGCCAGGCAGTGGAGAGTCAGTACAAGAAAAATAGAAGTTCTTCTTATTGTAGTACTTTTACAGTCTAGTTGCATATTAAGCAAGTCATCACTCAATTATTTACTTAGTAACTGTTTCATGTTGGGAAGCAAAGGAGAGGTTACAGAGATATAAGGGCAAATTTCAAGGGTCTTAAAGAAGGATGAGGAGGTCAGGAAAGGCATCATTGAGGAAACGACAGTCGTGGGCTACAGGATGGATGGTTGTTAGGAGGTTGGAGGGTCATAGACCAAATAGTCCAGGGTGAGAGGGTGCTGTGTTGGTGGGAGAGAAGGGGCCAGAATGACAATCAGGTACTGGAATTACCAACTTCCCTGGTCATTCCCATCAGAACATCACAGGCATGCAAAATTTACTCTAGCTTAATTGGCTGGAACAGATAAAAGCAGAAACTTGGTCTGGCAGATATAATTTCTTGAGCACTCACTATGTCCCATGCATCAAACCGGTCAATCCAAAAGGAAATCAATCCTGAATATTCACTACAAGGACTGAAGCTGAAACTTCCAATACTTTCATCACCTGATGCAAAGAACTGACTCATTGGAAAAGACCCTGATGCTGGGAAAGATTGAAGGCAGGAGAAGGGGACGACAGAGGATGAGATGGTTGGATGGCATCACCCTCTCAATGGACATGAGTTTGAGCAAACTCTGGGAGACAGTGAAGGACAAGGAAGCCTGGCGTGCTGCAATCCACGAGGTCACAAAGAGTCAGACAACTTAAGAAACTGAACAACAATGTGTTAAAAGTATTTTCTCATTTAATCTTTACACTCATTTTTTGAGCTTGGCCCTCTTGTCATTCCCAATGTACAGAAGTGGAAACTGAGGTACAGAGTAGTTAAGCAGACTCACAAAGTTGCTAGTAATTTCAGAACCAAGTACACAAAATTTTCCATGTTTGGTGGAAGCAGCAGCAGGCCACCATCCATCCTGGGCCTTCTCTTTAGTTGCAAACCTATTGTTAGCCCAGGGAGTTCCCACCCAGACGCAGTAAAACCAAAAGGCTTCTCAGGGGCCTCTTCTTACATGCAGACTTAGCTGTTGGTGCCGACCTTGCCCAATTGACCTTCTGAGATAAATCCACCCAAGGAATCTGGAGAAGCCTAGAAATGGCATGAGGAAGCCAGTAGAACAAACCCTGTACTTTCAACATGATATTGCCCAGTGTCACAAGCATGACTTTACTCCACAAATTTCAGGTTGAAAAATATTTCAGAATGTGTTCTCTGAACCAAAAGAAATCTGGCTTCTAGGTCACTAGTGGGCAGATCATTCCTCTTTCTAAGGTCGCCCAAGGGCTCAGAGGGGCAGAATCAGCACAAAAAAATGTTGTGAGTACCACTGTTCTCTTCTTCCCTCCAGCTGAGTCTTCTCAGCTCCCTCTGATGAGGTTTGGACTTCTCCCCATCATGGGAGTTCCAGCCCTAAAGCCCAGCTTTGGAGGTGGCGGGGGGGCAAGTGGAATCCAGCCCTCCATTTGCTACATGGCAGAAGCAAAATAATGTATCACTTAGTACTTTCTGATGAGCTTAGGGGAGAAGCAAGGTATCTTGGGGGTCTGTGAGAGAGAGAGAGAGGAGACAGGAGAAGACAAAAATCTAACTAGAAGAAAATACTCCAAATATAAATACTAATTATCTCAGCATATGGGAATTTGGGATGATTTTTGCTTCTTTCTTAACATTTTTTGCTATTTTCTAAATTTTCTAAGACTGACTTTTGTTGCCGTCATAATCAAAAAAGAAACAGTAGAAGTCCTCCCTCTCCCCTGCTTCCTTCCTTCCTTCCTTCTTTCCTCTGTTTCTTTCTCTCTCTCCACTCCCCTCTCTCTCTTTCTTTCTTTTTCTCTTCGACGCTTGTGTTTATTCAACTCTGTATAATTGCAGGGCGCCTTCGCTGAACGTGAGCTCCTAGAATTCCACTGCACTTTCAGCTGCATTTTTGTTTCCTTCTGTCTACATGCCATGAGCAAGCAATGTTATTATCACCAGCTTTCCCCCTGCCTCGCAGTCCAGGGAAATGGGAACTCAGACACCCAACCTCCGCGTCTCACAACTGCAAATTAGGTCTAAGGTTGTGGTGACCGTGACCCGCACCAGGAGAGGAGAACTGAGAGGGAATTTGTTGAGGCCACGTGGGTCTCCATCAGGCTAGGAGGAGAGAGAGGGAGACACTCGGGACAAAGGGACCTGAGATGCTGCCGTGCTGGCTCTGCAATTTTGTGTGTTTTGACAAGAGTGATTTAGCTCTAATTACCAACAACAATTATTTTCCAGTCACAGTGGGAAACTGTCAGGCTTGTAGCTATGTGGATTCCAAGGACCTCTACTTGGGCAACGCCTCTGCTGAGAAGCAGTTTGGGCCCTAAGGGCTCTCTGGTATGAAGGACTGAGCCTAGAGATAAAGGGGAAGTGGGGAGGAGGGATTCCAGGAGGGGAGAGCTGCTGGAAGCCAGGCTGATGGCCAGAGCGCCCGCATCAGAGCATGTGCCCATGGCAAGAACACTAGCCCCAGCACCAGAAGCCCAACTCTCATGCTAACTTGCTGTGTGAATGCAGACCTCTCTAAGCCTCAGTTTCCTCCTCTGTAAAATGGTGATATAATGCCAACCTCACAGGCTTGCTGTGATGATTGAATGGAAAGCTCTGGAAGAGAGGGCCTTTGTTGGGTAATGGCCTCCCAGCCCTCTTGCTACCTTCCCTGAGTTAATGACACTTCAGCTTCTATCTGAGGAACTTCTCCCGCCCCCTTCTTGGTTCACATGTTTCAGGAGGCTTCCCTCACTTGGCTCAAGTGGCCCCAAGTCAATTAGCGCACACAGGTCCAAGGCCCTCAGGCCTCACACGAAGGTGTGTGCACATTAAGTTACAAAAGCCAAATGGAAATTGTACATGTACTCAAAGTGAGGTCAGTCAAGCAAGCTGAAATGTCAAATTTTCTTTCCTTTTTTTTTTTCAAACTTAAGACTCAAACTATATTCTTTCAATGATAAAAAAAAAAAAAAATGATTAATTCGTGCCCGTCCATAGGTCTATTTGTGGAATATCTTTGGTTTTCAAAAAAGCATAAGTACAAATTAATTATTACTTAACAGATGCACTCTTTTAGATATAGCCTTCTGAAACATTCGGTCCCAGGGGAAAATAGCTACAGGGCTGCTTGGGTGTTAAAAATGATGAGATCCTAACGAATTCCCTTCTGGCTCTAAGCATCTATGAGCATCCTATGGAAACTGTAAGCCTCCTGACAGACAGAAGGGAGTGCTTCAGGACTTGGGAATGTAAGTCGACAAACCTGAAACCACACTGTACTTCCAGGTGAAGGAATGACCAGACAGACGGCTCTCCTGGGCTCTTCCCATGAGTGTTCTCACTGAAGTCTCACAAACCCTGAGAGGTGGGAAGGTTATCCACATTTTACAATGGGAAAATTGAGGCTTGGTGAAGTGAAGTAACTTTCACATGTCCCTGTGAGAGAGTAGTACAGTCAAGGCTGGAAGGCAGGAATTCAAAACATTAAAGGGATGTCCAGCCTCAGGCCCAGCTCCCCTAAGCCAGCTCAGAGGCAAGAGCTACAGCCAGTTTCCTGACCCCTGAATCGTAGCTCAGCTGTTTTGTGTCTGGAGTCAAAATTTCTAGTGTTGGAACTTCTTAACTCCCCAAATTCTTAAGAGTGACAGAGGAAGCAGCTCCATTGGAAGCAGCTCCATGGGTGGGCTAGTTCTGTAATGTCATTCTGGGGTGTTCTATGAGCCCAGACTTCTGGCCACTCCTCTATCCTTTCGAAAGATTCTGACACATCCTATTCTTCTGTTTGGGCTTCCCAGGTGACTTGGTGGTAAAGAATCTGCCTGCCAAGGCAGGAGATGCGGGTTCGATCCTTGGGTCATGAAGATCTCCTGCAATTGTTGTCATTGTTCAGTCACAAAGTCATGTTTGACTCTGTGACTCCATGGACTGAAACACACCAGGCTTCCCTGCCCTTCACTATCTCCTGGAGCTTGCTCAAATTCACATCCATCGAGTCAGTGATGCCATCCAGCCATCTCATTCTCTGTGGCCTCCCTACTCCTCTTGCCCTCAATCTTTCCCAGCATCAGGGTCTTTTTCCAATGAGTTGGCTCTTTGCATCAGGTGGCCAAAGTATTGGAGCTTCAGTTTCAGCATCAGTCCTTCCAGTTAATATTCAGGGTTGATTTCCTTTAGGATTGACTGGTTTGATCTCCTTGCTGTCCAAGGGACTCTCAGGAGTCTTCTCCAGCACCTCAATTTGAAAGCATTGATTCTTCCATGCTCAGTAACCCACTTCACTATTCTCGCCTGGAAAATTCCATGAACGAAGGAGCCTGGCGGGCTGCAATCTCTGGAGTCGCACAGAGTCACACATGACTGAGCAACTGAGCATAGCAGACAGCAATCCCCTGTTTAAAACACTTCCTGATGAAAGTATCTACCACAGTTTCTCTGCCTGCAACTGACTCCTGATTGAGTCAATTCTCAACCTCTCTCACCATAAACATGATTCTCTTATCTGGGAGCAGGAGGAAAGGAAACAGCCAGCATATCTGAACACAAAGCAGAACGCCTGCGTGGGGCTTATTTTCATTTCTTTACCCAATGGGTTCTGTCCGCTTACCTTGGGATGTCTGTGACTATACTGGGTTTGGGGCTATTAAATCCACTCCTTCTTTTCTACTTTGCAGCGAATGTCTCCCAGAACACAGTTGCTTATGGAGCAGTGATGCGCCTTCTTTCTTAGATGTCCTCCAAGGGTAAATTGGCATTTAGGAAGTCCTTGCACATTGACAAAGGGTTTAGCAAAACTATTTCTCTAGCTATTCCTTCCACTGATATACCAAACTAGGCTCTGGAATAGGGCCTCAGAACCCATGTCATTGGGAAGCTAAAAATTCCTGTGACCAGAGTACAAATAAGCACTTTCTAGGAACCCAAAGGAACCTCTAGAATCTCCCCCATCTCCCATCCTTGCTGGAAGGCAGCATGGTTCTCTGGGGCCTCCCAGGTCTAGAGTAAGTATTTTGTATTTATACCAGTTTTCCATAATACTGTACAACCATGGACATTTTTTTAACCACTTGGTGTTATTGCTGCATTGACTGAAAAATTAGGATTAAAATGGTACCTATGTACTCCATAAAGTTGTTGTCAGAATTAAATGAAATGATGTGTATACTTCACTTAGGACAAACAGGTCCAAGTAAAATTAAGTTCTGTACAAATACTCACTGTTATTATTGTTCACATAACATACAAGGCAGACAATATTTCTCCATGTTACATTTGAGGAATCTGAAGCTCAGAGAAGTAACTCACCTAAAATCTCTGCTGCCTCTTCCTGTCTATCAAACAAAATACCACCCTACTTCCTGGCCTAGTATGAATACTCTCTTCTCTGTGAAGCTCTTTCTAGTACATATACACTTATGGATGGGCAAACACACACACACATACACATACACAGCCTCCAGATTAGGTAAAATGTTTCCTTTTACTATTTGGTTCCCATAAGATTTAACACTTTTTGACATATACAATTGACAAGGGCACTAACGTTATCCACTTTCACAAACTGCAAGTTTCTACAAGACAGAGACACTGTATTTTAGTGTTTGAATTCGCCCTGGTGCCTAGCATTTTGCCTTTCACACAATAATTATAACGATCCCAACATGGGTATGTAGACTTTCAGTTTACATCAAGTTTTCATTTGGTCCCATCATCCCCCTAAGGACTGGGTGTTGATCTCCACATTTTACAATAAATAAGAAGAAGCTGGGAGGTATGGTAGAGTGAGGGTTTGAACTTCGGCCCGACATCAGAACTCATGGCTTTTCTAATACACTACTATTATTTCAGGAAGAAGCTTTGGGACAGAATGGAGTGGAGGAGGATGGACTGGGGAGATGAGACAGATGAGAGGCAAGGTGAGGACCATGTCTACAGGAAAAACAGGACGCCTTGTCAGAGTCGGATGGAAGAGGTGAACAGTAGAGCTTGATCACTGGAGCACATTTTCACAATAAAAGCACTTGCACCTTCCTTTTCTTCCAGGCTGTTGTGAGAGTGAAATGAGGGGAAAAAACTGAAACTGTTGAGGAGAAACAGTGCTTCCTGAAAACGTAAAGGATGGTTAATGTCATCCCACGTCATTCCAGTGAGGACCAGGAGATGACACCACTTCTGGGCACTCTCCCGGCCAGAAAGCCCTGGTCTGACAGTACTGACATTGAGACTATTGAGGGCAAATCACTCTTTCCTCTCCTCTCACAAGTGCAGGGCCCATTTCTCTTCTCCATAGAGCTGGGATGCCAGAACAGAAGGTAAAGACTAGACCTACGAGGCTCAGGGCAGCTCAGAGGAACTGAGGCCCTGGGTCATGCTTCTAGCTGCTCAGTCAAAGGCAGGAATTCCTGTGGGGATAGTACTGAACATCTGAGGGGGAACCATGCAGAAACTCAAGACCTTAGCTCTAGGTCAGCATCTGGACACCCTGATCCAAGGCAGCAAGGACTCACTTTACCAGAATAGACTTCCTGCTCAAAACTCCATTTTTTTTTTAATGAATTTTGTACATAAGCAATGATATCTTCCTGTCTCACTTATTTCACTTAGCATAATGCTCTTCGAGTACATCCATCTTGCTGCAAATGGCAAATTTTCATTTTTTATGGCTGAGTAGCATTCCATCATGTATCTCACATCTTCTTTGTCCATTCATCTGTCAATTGTCAACAATGCTGCTATTAACATTGGGGTAAATGAAATAAGTCAGACTGAGAAAGACAAATATGGTGTCTTTGACAAATGTGGAATCTAAAAAATACAACAAACTAGTAAATATAACAAAAAAGAAGCAGACTCACAGGCATGGAGAATAAACTAGTGGTTACCAGCGAGAAGCAAGATAGGAATGGGGGAACAGGAGATACAAACAAACTACTGGGTATAATATAGGCTCAAGAATGTATATTGTACAACACAGGGAATATAGCCAAAATTTTGTAATAACTGTTAATGGAAAGTAACCTTTCAAAATTATAAAATAAATAAATAAATAAATTTAAAATTGTAAATATTTGACATTCTTTCCACAGGCAACGTGCCTTACAATGGATAGGAACTGGACTACAAGAATGTTCAAAGTCTGTATATTTTTGAAATTAATCCTTTGTCTGTTGCTTCGCTTGTTATTATTTTCTCCCAGTCTGAGGGCTGTCTTTTTACCTTGCTTATAGTTTCCTTTGTTGTGCAAAAGCTTTTCAGTATAATTAGGCCCCATTTGCTTATTTTTGCTTTTATTTTCAATATTCTGGAAGGTGGGTCATAGAGGATCCTGCTGTGATTTATGTCGGAGAGTGTTTTGCCTATGTTCTCCTCTAGGAGTTTTATAGTTTCTGGTCTTACATTTAGATCTTTAATCCATTTTGAGTTTATTTTTGTGTATGGTGTTAAAAAGTGTTCTAGTTTCATTCTTTTACAAGTGGTTGACCAGTTTTCCCAGCACCACTTGTTAAAGAGATTTTCTTTTTTCCATTGTATATCCTTGCCTCCTTTGTCAAAGATAAGGTGTCCATAGGTTCGTGGATTTATCTCTGGGCTTTCTATTCTGTTCCATTGATCTATATTTCTGTCTTTGTGCCAGTACCATACTGTCTTGATGACTGTGGCTTTGTAGTATAGTCTGAAGTCAGGCAGGCTGATTCCTCCAGTTCCATTCTTCTTTCTTAAGATTGCTTTGGCTCTTCGAAGTTTTTTGTATTTCCATACAAACTGTGAAATTACTTGTTCTAGTTCTGTGAAAAATACCGTTGGTAGCTTGATAGGGATTGCATTGAATCTATAGATTGCTTTGGGTAGTATAGTCATTTTGACGATATTGATTCTTCAAATCCATGAACACAGTATATTTCTCCATCTGTTTGTGTCCTCTTTGGTTTCTTTCATCAGTGTTTTATAGTTTTCTATGTATAGGTCTTTTGTTTCTTTAGGTAGATATACTCCTAAGTATTTTATTCTTTTTGTTGCAGTGGTGAATGGTATTGTTTCCTTAATTTCTCTTTCTGTTTTCTCAGTGTATAGGAATGCAAGGGATTTCTGTGTGTTAATTTTATATCCTGAAACTCTACTATATTTGTTGATTAGCTCTAGTAATTTTCTGGTAGAGTCTTTAGGATTTTCTATGTAGAGGATCATGTCATCTGCAAACAGCAAGAGTTTCACTTCTTCTTTTCCTATCTGGATTCCTTTTACTTCTTTTTCTGCTCTGATTACTGTGGCCAAAGCTTCCATCTCAAAAATATGCAAGCAACCCCTGCAGCTCAATTCCAGAAAAATAAATGACCCAATCAAAAAATGGGCCAAAGAACTAAACAGACATTTCTCCAAAGAAGACATACAAATGGCTAACAAACACATGAAAAGATGCTCAACATCACTCATTATCAGAGAAATGCAAATCAAAACCACAATGAGGTACCATTACACGCCAGTCAGGATAGCTGCTATCCAAAAGTCTACAAGCAATAAATGCTGGAGAGGGTGTGGAGAAAAGGGAACCCTCTTACACTGTTGGTGGGAATGCAAACTAGTACAGCCACTATGGAGAACAGTGTGGAGATTTCTTTAAAAACTGGAAATAGAACTGCCATATGACCCAGCAATCCCACTTCTGGGCATACACACTGAGGAAACCAGATCTGAAAGAGACACGTGCACCCCAATGTTCATCGCAGCACTGTTTATAATAGCCAGGACATGGAAGCAACCTAGATGCCCATCAGCAGACGAATGAATAAGGAAGCTGTGGTACATATACACCATGGACTATTACTCAGCCATTAAAAATAATTCATTTGAATCAGTTCTAATGAGATGGATGAAACTGGAGCCCATTATACAGAGTGAAGTAAGCCAGAAAGATAAAGAACATTACAGCATACTAACACATATATATGGAATTTAGAAAGATGGTAATGATAACCTTATATGCAAAACAGAAAAAGAGACACAGATGTACAGAACAGACTTTTGGACTCTGTGGGAGAAGGCAAGGATGGGATGTTTCAAGAGAACAGCATGGAAACATGTATATTATCTATGGTGAAACAGATCACCAGCCCAGGTTGGATGCATGAGACAAGTGCTTTGGCCTGGTGCACTAGGAAGACCCAGAGGGATCGGGTGGAGAGGGAGGTGGGAGGGGGTTTGGGATGGGGAACACATGTAAATCCATGGCTGATTCATGTCAGTGTATGACAAAAACCACTACAATATTGTAAAGTAATTAGCCTCCAACTAATAAAAATAAATGGAAAAAAAAAAAAAAAAGAATGTTCAAAGCCACGTTGATTCAAATGGAGGCACAGTGGCCAACTCTGGGGACAAAAGTTCTGTGATTCTGAGTCCCAGGAACTCCCCACTAGCCACAGTCTAAGCATCAGAATTGACCGGGCTGCTCTTTTAAGCAGAGGTCAAGAGTTTCCATCTTCAGGAGTTTTCATCTTCCAGGTCTTGGGTCTACTCCTATTCCTGCAAAATAAAGGCATTTACTGCCAATTGTATTCGAAGCAAGTCATGCCCTTGCTTTAATATTATGGGGTGTATATAAGATATAGGATAAAATCTTGGAATCATAACCTGAGCTATGGACACTATCCCTCCTACATTTTTAGATATTCCAAACTCCAAGAATCCATTTATATGAGAATTCAAGGAGCACATGGCAGGGCCAATGATCAAACATGTGGTGTGATCAGGGACCGAGGTCATACATTCATCCATTCTTTTTATTTTTTTTCTTATCAAACATGACAAATGGAAGATTGTCACTGACTTTAAGGATCTTGCATGAGATAAACATGTAAATAAATGATTTTGTTCTTTGAGCAAAACACCATGCCACTGGCAAGCATTTAGCATTGAGAAAGACATCTTAATCAGACTCAGGGGATGGAGAGAAGGCTTCCAGGAAAAGATGAGGCTTAGTTTGAATACTGGGGGATAAGAAGGTGTCCACTGGATGATTAAGAGGGAGAAAAACATCTGGGGAAATATTTAGTTTACTCAACATGTATTTCCCGAGACTATACTATCTGCCACGTCCTCTGCTAGTGACTGGGCATATACAGTGAATGAAACAAGCATGGTCCCTGGCTTCATGGAAATTGCATCTAAGTACTTAACTGTAGATACCAAATAAATTCACCTCTAGCTGGCATCCCTGATAGGAAAATAAATTGCAGAGAGACTTATTTTATATAAAGTTGTGGCCAGGAATGATAAAAGTTAAAGAAAAGCTGGATCAAGGCTCCCATGGACATAAGCAATGGCTTTTATCTAGGAACTTGAACCAAAGTCCTAGGAAGCAGAATTCACTCATGCTGAAACTGAAGCTCCAATACTTTGGCCACCTGATACCAAGAGCTGACTCACTGGAAAAGATCCTGATGCTGGGAAAGATTGAAGGCAAAAGGAGAAGGGGGTGGCAGAGGATGAGACAGTGAGATAGTATTACCAACTAAATGGACATGAATTTGAGCAAACTCTGGGAGAGATGGCAAAGGACATGGGAGCTTAGCATGCTTCAGTTTATGGGGTCAAAGAGAGTCACACTGAACAACAACAATAACAAGGGAACAGAATCGTGATATAGGGTGGCAGCTTGATGCTACAATAAGACTGCACTCAATGAAATGACTATATCTCTGCATCTTTTGGTGGAAACCAAAGCTTTATAACCCAGTGAGAGAAGGCAATGTGGGTAAAATAGAAAATGAATCCACAGGGATTCACTTAACAATTTTTGGAACAGAAGAAATCTGTTAAGTTATTAGGGAGAAGTGTTATCTCACCTCAGTAGCCTCTAAGCAGAGGAAGGACGACCCTTCAGCTAAAGGGTCATTTAGTGGTCTGTATCAAGGGAGGGAGAGCTAGAAGTTGCCAGGGATGGAAGGAAATGGTGGGTGCAGCTAGTGGTGATCCCTACGAGGCAACCTCATGGACCCCAGCAGAGAAGGGCAGAAGGATTTGCATGGGCAGGGTTCTAAGGACTCATGGTAGGGACTGAACCAGGGCATCAATTTTGGTGTGTATCCAGAGAAGTCACGATACCCCAACTCAAAGACCACCACCTCTTGCTCATCAAGTCTCCCCCTCTTTGAGATCAGAACAGCAGATCACACTGCTGGTGACTGGGTAAATTGGTACACACTTCCTTTAAAATACTTTTAAAATTCCTATCATGGATGTTTCTTGAAAAAAAAATCAGACAACATGATATTTTGATATCTGTACACATTGTGAAACTATTAGCATAGCCAAGCTAATTAACATATCCATCATTTCAACAGTGGTAAAATGCCATTGAAACAACTACTAATTGACACCAACTCAGTACCCCCAGATCTGCCAGGATAGCCAGTAAGGAAAGCTCACATCCTTCCCCACCACTGGCTGCCAAGCCATCCCATCCCCTTGTGCTGCTGCCAAATTCCACAGCTTTCAGTGGGGACACTTCAGACGGGCAGGAGCAAGTGGCCCAAGGGAAGGACAGACATTGGGGACTGGCAGAACACTCCACAAGATATGAAGTCAGAACCCAAGATTGTGGCAACAATGCAGGCTGCAAAGCTTACTCTGTGTCAGCAAGTTCCAGGAATCTTCTTCCTAGAAAGTTTTTGAAAAGAGAGAAATAGGGAGCGAGAGAAAGCATTATTTTACTGACTTTAAAAGCCCTGACCTTTTAATCCAGCCAAAGAGAGAATAGTTTGTGTTTCACAATTTCTTTGGAGTCAATGAGCCTGAATACGTTCCTTGAAATAGGCACTCATAAATCTATATATGTACAAGTTAAAAAGATAACGAAGCGCTCCGATTCTGAGAAGCAGCGGTCCTTAACAATTAAAAAACCGAAAATGCATTCATCTCAAACTCTTTTCTTAGACCCAAAGACCTTCCTTCCTATTCTCACTCATTCTCATAATAATTCAATCAAAGCAACACCCGGAGCATATTTTCTTGTCCAGCTTGAAGAAAGCCTTGCAGAGAATACAAAATAAATAAGACTCAAAGAACTTAGACCCAGGGCAGGGAAAATGCAAGTATTTACCCCACACGTATTGCCAGGTGCTAGAGCTCTAACAGGGACCCTTAGAGACACAGTCTTTAACCATATGGAGGTTAAAAATCTATTGAAAATAGGTAATGGGCAGCCCAAAGTGAAACCCAGAGGCTCAGATAAGTGGCAAGGACAGGAAGAAGCTGAAAGTGTAACTGGGTGAGGCTGGTACTGAACC
Source organism: Muntiacus reevesi (assembly GCF_963930625.1). Classification (NCBI taxonomy): domain Eukaryota; kingdom Metazoa; phylum Chordata; class Mammalia; order Artiodactyla; family Cervidae; genus Muntiacus; species Muntiacus reevesi. Next base: position 18,415,575 of record NC_089249.1, on the reverse strand, counting down.
CAAGTTCAGCTGCTCGCCATTCAAAAGGCCAATACTTTTGAGACAAGGAACAGTTGCTTTATTCAGGAGGTCAGCAGCCTGGAAAGATGGTATACTAATGTCCTAAGACCATGTCTAAGTTGCCAATTAGGAGACAAAGGTTTTAAAGACAGTGTGAGGGAGGGGTCTGTAGGGTGTGTGGCCAGCTTGTGCTCAGTTCTCGGATTGATTGGCATCAAGGTGAAGTTTTGAGCATCAGTCTTCTGGTTTCATTGGGTCTGAGATCTACATGCTCACAGTTAGCAGTTCTTACCTGGTGGGGTCTGTTTCCTGTTAAAACAATTTAGGAATGTGTGTCAGACCTTTATCTATATCTTTCAAGGAAGTGGGAGTTCCTTGGTAACTCTGCTAAGTGGTTGGCTTATAGTCTAAATTGTTACCAGTTTCCAGGCCAAACAAGTAATTCTTTGTTTCTACATCTTCACATTTCCTAAGAGAAGCTTGGTCCGCTATACTCCATGGCGCTGCAAGAGTCAGACATGACTTAGCAACTGAACAACAACAACTCTTGAGCCATCCTTTTGACACTTGGGGGAGGCCCTGGGAGGCTAAAGCAAAAATCCTTTTACTTTAAAGGACAGAGACACAGGAACTTGTATGCAGTTTCAATTCCCCCCTTTTCTGTGATGTCTCTCAACCTTGAGGGGAGCACATGTTGGACAAGAAAGGGAATAAGGTTTTGGATAGAGAGGTAAATCATAAACTCCTCGGAGGAGTGCCTGCTTTGTGCCAACACCATGAAGGATTCTTTGCATGCACTGTATCATTTAATTCTGGAAGGAAGGAGTAAGGATTGTACCCCTTGGTGGGAAATTGATTGCCTCCAGATTGCATGAAGAATATGATGACAGAATCCATGTCTCACTCCAAGTGTGTGTTCTTCCAGCATTAATAGCAGTGCTACAGGGACTTCCCTGGTGGCCCAGTGGCTAAGACTCTCTGCTCCCAATGCAGGGGGCACAGGTTCAATTCCTGGTCAGGCAACTAGACCCCACATGCTACAATGAAAAGATCCTTCATGCTGCAACTAAGAGCCGGCACAGCCAAATAAATACATATTGGGGGAAAAAAATGTGTCACAGCCTAAGATGCTGGATCCAGGGAACAAAGGATCGATTGGCTCCCAAATAAGAGGTGCTAGTAAAGCAAATTCCTCATTGGATACTGAGGGTCACTGAAATAGACAAGACTCCTCACAGAAGGAACATGCACACCGTCATTTCCCTGCCTCAGATAAAATCCTGCTTTGGAGAGTTTCTGTTTCCAGCTTCCCTTGGAGTGAAATTGAAAATTCCCCTGTTTGTTCCTGGGAAGCATCAATATTGATTTTCTAGGGCTGCCATAGCAAGTTTCCATACACTTGTGGTGATGAGTTTAAATAAAAGATGTATTGCCTCCCAGGTCTGAAAGCCAGAAGTCCCAAATCAAGTTACTGGCAAGGCCACGCTCCCTCTGAACTTGCTAGGGGAGGAGCTTTCCTTGCCTCCTCCAACTTATGGTGGCTTTGGGTGTTCCTTGGGCTTCTCTGATGGCTCAGACAGTAAAGAATCCACCAATGAGAGAGATCTGGGTTCAATCCCTGAGTAGAGAAGATCCCATGGAGAAGGGAATGGCAACCCACTCCAGTATTCCTGCCTGGAGAATTCCATGGACAGAGGAGCCTGGTGGGCTACAGTACATGGGATCGCAAAGTGTCAGACATGACTGAGCAGCTAACGCTTTGGATGTTTTTCGGCTACAACATTATAACTCCAGTCTCTGCCCTATCTTCACATGGTTTTCTTCCCTGTGTGTCTGTGACCTCTCTTCTTTTTATAAGGATACAAGTCACTGGATGTGGGAACTACCTTACATCAGGGATATCTTGATATCCTACTATATTTCAGAAATCCTATTTCCAAATAATATCATATTCTGAGGTTCTGAATGGATATTTTGGGTTGTACTATTCAACCTATTGCTGGACCCCATCACCCATTTCTTCATTTTATAAAAACACCTAAATGTTGATCAATTCAAAACAATTTTTTCCTAAGCTTCGTACTAGGGTATAAGGAAAAAGTGGAAGGGAAATGGTCTTCACTGACTTGAAACATTTTTATGATTTTGAGAGATGTAGTAGTGACAATATAGAATATGAACTGGGAGATAATGCTTTTAGTAGTAACCCCATTGTTTGCCAATAATGAGACTTCAGATAATTTGACATCTCTCGGAACTCCATTTTTCAGGTCAAGAAATGGAGGCTTAGAGAGGTTTAAAAATAGCTCACCGCCCACCAAAGAGTGTTGTTATCTCTTCAATAGTATAGGTTATTGCTTCAAAGTAGTTGACCAGCCAAAGGTTACATTTCAAGTTCACCTTTCATCTTATCGAGTCTTTTGAAAAGATCTTGCCAGTGGGATTGTGTCACCTTCAGGCTGAGTTAGCTAAGAATTGGTTACACCTCTTCTATCCTCTACTTCCCTGTATGGAGACTGAAGAAGATTCTGAGGGCTTCTGAGAGGGTGGAGCACCCCAAAATGGGCTGAGCCTAGGTTCCTGAATCACCATATGGAAGGCTGCCTAATAACAAGGAGCACAAAGGTCAAGTTCTTAAGTTAACAAGAAATAGACATCAATTACATATCTCTTACATCTGGGGCTTTGTCATTCATCATAGCACATAGTATCACCCTAGATAATAATCCTACCCACAGTCATGAAATGAGTGTGCTGACGTGATTAAAGCCCTTTCCCTTAAGACCCATATCCTTCACCATACTTTCCTGTTGCAAGAGGTGAAAGGAACAGACCTAGACTCAGGCCAGAATCTCCATCCCACAATCAAGATGAGCATTTGGCTGGAATACAGCTCATCCTAAAGCCCTTAGGGAACTGAGCTTGATGGAAGCAGCATAGAAAAGTAAGTACTAAAAGGGGTCACAGAGTGAACTGGAAAGGTGAATGAGTGAGTGAAAGTCGCCCAATCATGTCCGACTCTTTGCAACCCCATGGACTAAACAGTCCACGGAACTCTCCAGGCCAGTAGATTGAGTGAATCAGCGTGAAGGTTGTTGAGGAAGAGTTCAGGACCAATACTGAAGGGAATATTGTACAAGCTTCCCTTGTTGTTCAGTTAGTAAAGAATCTGCCTACAGTGTAGGAGACCCAGGGTTTGATTCCTGGATTGGGAAGATCCCCTGGAGAAGGAAATGACAACCCATTACAGTATTCTTGCCTGGAAAATCCCATGGACAGAGAAGCCTGGCAGGCTACAGTCCATGGGGTCGCAAGACTTGGACACGACTTAGCAACTAAGCCACCACTGGAGGGAAATCTCCACACTGATGAGCAAGTCCTCAGTTTCTGCAAAGGGTGCTATCTTTGAGATGCAGGGTAACCTTTTTCAGACCTGCCACTTCCTCGTCTTCCAGACAACCAACCCAACAACTTCTCAAAGATGTATAATTGTTCTTTTAATAAACCCAAGTCTCTCTTCTCTCTCCTGTCACAGAAATGTATGGGCCTACAGTAAAAAAAAAAAAAAAAAAAATCCCTTACGACAAAGTCAAACATCAGATATTAAAAGTCAACTGTTGGAGTTTAAAAAAAAAATAATAAAATAAAAAGAACACTTCTTGTACAGAACATTCCTTTGAAAAGCCTTTGTATTTCCCATTATTGAAGTGATGGTATTTTATTCAGCCCAGCATAAGAAATTTGAAGCCATTGTAGAATATCCAGAGGAAGTTTGCAGATGGAATTTTCTGTCTGAGATTAAAGGCATGTTAGAGCAAATGCTTGGCATTTTATTATACAGAGGAGATCCCATCAGAGCTCATGCTTTGTTAGGTGGTGGAAAGGCCTTTATTGCTACATTTAATGCCTTGTGTTATACCAAGTTTTGTACATTCAGAGCACTGGATTTGAAGCCTGACAGGCGTGATTTCAGGAATTCATTGTTAAAAGGTTTTGGTCTTTGGAACCCAAAAGAGTACTCAGATCCAGTCACCCTGGCTTCATCCCAAGGGAGAGACACTCACAAAGGACAATGACAAGTGGGACAACTTGGTAAAATTTTATTATTAGTTGGGCTTGTGCCTAAAGCCACATGAAGAGCTTTCTGGTAAATTTAACTGGAGAATGAAGAGGTTCACCGGAAGCTTGAATCAGAGGAATCTACTCCAACCCCAAGGGACCAAACCCTATGTTTACCTGATAACAACATTCAAGTCCAAGAAACAAAGAGAGAAGGACAGAGAGAGAAGACAGATAGGTAGAGAAGCTACTATCATCCCAGTGCTGCCTTCGTATGGATAATCAACCCTGCCCTCTAGGACAGGGGTCCCCAAACTCCAGGATCTAATGGCTGATGATCTGAGGTGGAACTGATGTAAGAGAAGCAGAAATAAAGTGCACAATAAGTGTAATGCACTTGAATCATCCCCAAACCACCCCCCTTCCTGGTCCATGGAAAATTGTCTTTCATTAAACTGATCCTTAGTGGCAAAAATGTCGGGGACCACCGCTCTGGGACATTGCACCAAATCAGATTTCTCAGATGTACCTGTCGGATGAAGAACTCCTGAGTGAAGGGTTAAAAGAGAGTAAAATTGCAGGGGGAAGGAAGACAAATGATGTGGGTGCATCTCATGTTCTAAAATCCTACCCTCCCTCAAAACCCATCCCTCCCACTCACTATTTGTGTACCCTTGGGACAGTCATTGGTCCTTCTGCCTCGACCTTCTTCAGATGATTGTCAGAGGCAGTAAAAGGAGTAAAATACGTAGAGTTTCTACAACAATACCTGGATTCTATAGAGGTGGTGCTATTCCCAGGTCAGATCAAAATAGACCCTACAGATTAGGCGGAAGGATGAGCTGAAGGTAGAGGTTAGGTTTGTCAGATGGCAGCTAAGAAGGATGCAAGTCTGAAGAGGTTTCAAAAGCAGGATGACAAACCAAGAATGAAGACAAAAACTGAAATTCCTTGTTTGGAAGAAACAAGGGTCAGGGTCACCCTGGGTTTGGAGCACAGGTCACCATGAGATCCTCCGATAGGCTAGGTAGCCAAAGATCCCCGCCACCCCCCGCCCCACCTCTGATGAAGAGGCTGATTAGTCTCAGAGCCTGAGGCAAGCCAGACCTGCTTTGAGGACAAAATGGCTTGTGCTGCAGGGGATTGGAAAAATATGGGGGCAGGGAGCCAGGCAGGTTTATTACGAATTCCAGGTGTCGAGCTACAGAGGAAGTAGGGTCTGGCAGTCACAGGCCAAAGAACTGCCAAGACTTTTGACAATTGTCATTTGATTTAATTGTTCTGAGGCAGCATTGCTCAGCAGTAAATACACTTAGGAGGCTTGCAGAGAACTGGGATATTCTGGTGGCCGTTGTGGCATGATGAACAACTGAATAACTCTATCAAAGAGGAGGCAGGCCAGGGGAGGAAAGGAGACAGCTGTGAAGGGAACTGTGCTGCCCCATTGTTCTGGCCGAAAAATGTCCAGGACTCAGAGCACAACAGTCCCTCTTCTGGGCCCTGACCCCTGGTCTAGAAGTTTATTCAAGGTAATTTTTGTTCAGAACTCTCTGCCCTTCCAGGGAAGCCAGGGGTAGTTGGACTTTTGTAGGTCTCCCAAAGGCTGGGCACGTACAAAGGATTTTCCTTAACCAGAGCTGTTAAGTGAAGATTATAGAAAGTAAATAGTAGTTCCTTATGTTTGTTAAACATTTCTAATTTTCAAAGCACTGCAGGAGTGCTTTCTAAGGATTATTTCATTTAACTCTCTAAATGGCCCTATGGATACAGAACAGTTATATACCCATTGTTTAGATGAAGAAACTGAGGCCTATATATGTTAAATAACTTACTCAAGAATGCCCACTGGTCAGTGGTCAGTCAGGAACTCACACCAATGCCCACATCCATAGCTACTATACATCGCCATTTGCCAGGAACCCAAGAGCCTGAAGAAAGTATGTATTTAGCACCATTTCCACTAGAATACATTTGAATGCAAGTAATAGATTGTTTCAGAGCAGCTTAGAGTCTAAAAACAGTTGCTATTTGCTTATTAAAGTCAACACTTCATCAACGTAAAAGCTGATGAAAGCTTTTGAAGTCTTCTTGGACTTTCCCTTGTGGTCGAAAGGTCTTGCCTCAGCTGTAAGGGTTGCTTGCTACCTAAGTGTCACCAACTCATTTCTCTGACACTCTTTACAGGGAGGCTCTTCAAAATCATTTTCCATGCCCTCTCTTTCTCCTGCATCTCCAGCCATTCTCTCTAGAAACAAATCCGACCAGGCTCTTTTTTCACCCCAATCCCACCAAGACTGCCTCTTTGTAGGTCACCAGTGACCTCACATTGTCCAACCCAAGAGTCAGTTCCCAGTCTTGATCTTCTGTAGCCCACTTGCAGCATCTGATACACAGGACAACTCTCTCCTTGGTGAAACACTGCCTTGTTTTGCTTCAGGACATCACTCGCTCTTTGTCCCCCTTTCTGGTCACTATATTTCAGTCCCTCTGCTGGTTTCTCCCCATCTTTTCCAACTTCCAAATGCTGGTGTGCCTCCAGGCTCAGGAGTTAGACCTCATTGCCCTATATTTCATACACAATCCCTAGGTAACATAACTCAGCAAGGTTTTAAACACCATGTGTAAACTCATCACTCAAAATGTACCTTTCCAGCACTAACTTCCAGATCTAAATATAAAACTGACTTTTTAATAGCTCCACTTAGGTGCATCCAAAGTTTACATACCCCAAACAGAATTTCTGATCTCACTTTCTCTCCCAAACTTAATTCTTCTTCAGTTTGACTCTTCTCAGTCAATGACAACTCTATTCCTCCAGTCACTCAAGTCTTAGAATTGTCTTTGTCTTTCACCTTTATTTATCACCCCACGTCCCGCTTATCAGAAAATGTGCTGGGCCTTTCTTTGAAATAAATCTATAATCAGACCACTTCTTACCAGTTCTACTACCTGTTGATTCAAACCACCACCACCTCTTATGTAGACTGTCGCGGTAGCCTCTGTCTGTTCTCTGCACCTCCACCTTTGGCCAATTACATTACACTCTCCAAAGAGCAACCAGAGTCATGTTTTCACTTTATTTATTTTTGGCTGTGCTGGGTCTTCTTTGCTTCATTGGGCTTTTCTCTAGATGCAGCGAATGGGGGCTGCTCTCTCGTTGTGGTGGCTTCTCTTGTTGAGCCACAGGCTCTAGGGTTTGCTGGCTTCAGTAGCTGCAGCTCCCAGGCTCTAGAGTGCAGGCTCCATAACTGTGGTGCAGGGCCTTAGGTGCTCCTCGACATGTGGAATCTTCCCAGATCAGGGTTCGAACCCGTGTCCCCTGCATTGGCGCATGGATTCTTTACCACTGAGCCACCAGGGAAACCCCAGAGTCATGTTTTAAACATATAAATCACTCTTTAACTCCAGATGTTTTAATAGCCTTCTTACCCAGTCCCCTTTCAGAACCTGAAAAAGCACATTCTCTGCCCTTCATTACCTTTCTGATCTGAATTCCTACCACTCTCAACCTATCTCAGTGTAACTGTGGGATATGATCTACTAATAGGTAATCTAATCTATATAGATAATCATGACCAGACTTTTTTTTTAATTGGGGTATAGGTGATTCACAGTGTTGTGTTAGTTTCAGGGGTACAGCAAGGTGAATCTGTTATACATATTCGTGTATCTATTCTTTTTTAGATTCTTTTCCCACATAGGCCATGACAGAGTATTGAGTGGAGTTCCCAACACTATACAGTAGGTCCTTATTAGGTAATGAAATAGAATAAAATAGAATAGACAACATTGAGGTGCACTGCACAGGATAAAGGCATGCATTCCTTTGTGAAATTTTGAGTTCAGTGTGCGTGTGTGTGTGTGTGTGTGTGTCTGTGTGTGTGTGCAAATAAGTGAGTGTGTATGTACCTTGGTTCCAGCAGAAAATTTATGTCTCACTGTGGGTCATGGTCCAAAAGTTGGAGCCCTAGCTCACTCTGCTCCAATCATTCAGATTCCTTTTTAATTTCTCCAACATGCCAATCAAACCACCGCCTGAAGGACTTTGCCTTCTGCCTGGAATTCTCTTGCAACAGATATCTGCTTTCTCACTTCTTTTTAATCATTCCTCAAGGTTCCCCTGATGAGAGAGGTCTTCTCTGGTCACATTATATAAAATAGCACCTCATCTCTTTCTGCTCTACCCTACTTAATTTTTTTTTCTTCATATGGCTTCTCACCACTTGACATGCTATGGATTAATTTTTAAACTCATTCTTATCTTCCTTCTTCCAGTATAAGTCCCACTAAAGATTTTTCTGTCCTGTTCCTGGCAAATAGTGCCAACTCGATAAATATTTTTCAAATGAATGGATTACATAACTCAAATAATATCCTTCCTAGAGATGGGAATAAGGCATTCTCCCAGGATATTTGATTTCTCTCACTAAGAAGAGGTAGAAAAAGCCTTCTTCCAAGTGCTGGGTATACTCAAAATTGGGAAGGAAGAACCTAGACTCCAGGGTAGAATTGTAAACTGAAGGCTTACAGCTTCTCTAAATGAGTTCCTCACCCAGCAGACCCAAATCCATATTGGGCTCTGTGTCTGGGCATCAGATTGGAAGCCTTCTTATCTGCCATCCCCAGCTCCTGGCTCAGACTCAGAAGTGGCCCCAGCTCCATTTTGAAACAGCAGCGAGAATTTAACTGGCCCATCTCAGGGGATAGTAACTCATTCATATCCCAAAATGTTGAATGAACATTTTTGTATGAGGCTCTGCTCTAAGTTCTTGGGATAGAGCTGTGAATAATGCAGAGTCCCTGCTCTGATGAAGCTCGTGTTGTAGTTAGTTTTAGAATAATTAAACTAATGAATAGCTTCAGCTTGATGTAAATGCTGTGAAAAAATTAAATAGGATAATGTGACAGGGTGACAGAGAGGGAGGAGGAATAGGACCATAGGAAATAAAGCAGGTTAGGGAAAACTTCTCTGAGAAGGTACATTTGAGAGGAGACAGGAAAAAGCACATGGTAGGATACATCACTGCTCTTCCAAATATATGCAGACATTATTTTGCACAAGAGTGTGGGATCAGAAAAATGGCCAAGCAAGTGGAACAAAGCAATCTTAACAACAGGAACAATTGTGATAATTTCATGGCCTTGAAAATGTTTGTCAAAGCATCACACTTCCTACCATTTGTAAATACATACAGAAATGAGAAAAATTTAAAAAGGATACAGTAGTTTTGCTTCCCTTCCTAAGTAGCCCCTCTCGGTGACAGGATTACATTTCTGCCTCATTCCTGGGAGATTTGATGAGGACAATGGAATGTAAATTCAGAGCAAAATTGTTTTTATTTTTAATATTTTTTTTATTTAGCTGCATCAGGTCTTAGTTGCAGCATGCGGAGCCCTGCAGTGTGTGGGATCCTAATTCTCCCACAAAGGATCAAACCTGTGTCCTCTGCGTTGGAAGGTAGATTCTCAACCACTGGACCACCAGGGAAATTCTCTGAAGCAAAGTTTTAAGAGCTAACTCTTGGCTTGTGTCTCTCTTTTCAGTCTCAGTAGGGCCTGCTCCATATGCTAGCAAAGTAAGATGTAGAACAAAGCTACAGACAATCCCCAGTGCTCTTGTAAGTTTAATGAAAAACAAATCTTTCTTATTTAAGTTTTTAAAATTTTAGTGTACACCAAAAGCAACCAGAGGTCTCAGTAAGACAAGAGAAGCGGGCCCCCGCCCAAGTTTTTCATTCAGGAGGTCTGGATCTGCATTTTTACCAAGTCCCCAGGTGACACTGATGCTGCCTGTCTAGGGATCACACCTTGAGAATCATTGTTCTAAATCACTCTAATTTGGGGGTTCAATTGTTATGTGGGATAACAGCCTACACTGACTGGTACAGAGAAGAATAAACGAGCTGTGCACAGATGGAGGAAATGAAGGATACAAGCAGAAGTCACTTTAGGGCTTTGAAATTAGACAGTTTGGAGTTAAAATCCTTGTTGTTGTTGTTTAGTCTCTAAGCCTTATCTGACTCTTCAATCTCATGGACTGCAGCACACCAGATTTCTTTGTCCTTCACTATCTCCCAAAGTTTGCTCCAATTATGTCCATTGAGTTGGTGAGGCTATCTAACCATCTCATTCTCTGCCACTCTCCTCTCCTTGTGTCTTCAATCTTTCCCAGTATCAGGGTCTTTTCTAATAGCTCATCTCTTCACATCAGGTGACCAAAATATTAGAGCTTCAACTTTAGCATCAGTCTTTCCAATTAGTATTTAGGGTTGATTTCCTTTAGGATTAAAAATTCTTATAACTGCTTATCATATGTCAGGCATTGTGCCAATATTCATGAAGAGGACTGAGAGTTGCTGCTCTCAAAAAGTTTATGCCCTTGGAATATTTGTCTAGATTTTTTTTAATGGTTCTCTAATTACTTCCATTACTCAACAAGATAACACTTATTATTCCTCTAGGTGATTTTACACTGAATCAAAAATGGGCCAATTTGAATATTTCTCCCAAAAAGTTAAAGTTTGGTTAGAGAAATTCTAGTTAAGGCTGACCTAAACTTGCAAAAGATGTTAATTCAAGATTCTATTGTGTGGCCAAGGATAGCTTGGTATGTGTAATGTGGAATATAAAAGAAAGCTTTAGAAGAATATGAGATAATTGTTCAAAGAAAAGTGAACATGTGAGTTAAAGAGATTGTCTTGATGTCTTTCCAGATTCTGGTTCCAATTTTTTTCCTGAGACTTAGCTACTTTCTTCCCCCTTGGGTGACGTGAGACACTTAAGTATTTTTATAATGAAGTCCTCTAATCCCTCATGATCTTTTTTTTTTTTTTTTTTTTTGGTTTAGCAATCTCCAGTGGATATCTACAATTTATACTTTATTATGATAAAGTTTATAAGAATTATAAGAATGGAGTTTTTAAACAAAGAAATAGACTATACTGTGAGAAGTGTAATGGCATTAATCCACTGGATATATTCTGAATGGTTTTGATGAGTTTAATCATCCTAACAACTCTGGCAAACACATTATCCTTATGCTCTAAAATTGCAAGACAGATGTAATGAAATGTTTCTTTGGCAGTATTTAAATATATAATGACTCGCTAAATTCTCATCTGACTAGACACTGCTTTTAGACGGGATATCATATAGGCAGTGGTAGGAGGTGGAATGTTTGTTCTCAGAGTCAAAGAGGGCGTAGTCTTAGAAGAAAGAGACTTTATGTCAAGGCTTTACCAGTTCCACCCTAATCTCAACCCCAGGTTCTAGAAGGGCCCACTGCTTGGTTTTAGTAACCAACTTCAGGCATGCTCCCTACACCAAAGAACTTGAAGTCTAACCTTGGTCATCAATGCATGTCCTTGTCTGCTGCTGGAAATGTTTGTTGTCACTTTCAAACTGAGGTCTGTTCAGGGCACAGTCTATCAGTGGGTTGCTGAGGCATCATTGTATCTCCAGGTACATTCATTTCTTCAGCCAGTCAGTCAGCCAATCCTCCATTCATTATTCATTATGGTGGGAGGGAGGTTCTGGATGGGGGAAAAACATGTATCAGTTCAGTTCAGTTCAGTTCAGTCTCTCAGTTGTGTCCAACTCTTTGCAACCCCACGAACTGCAGCACGCCAGGCTTCCCTGTCCATCACCAACTCCTGGAGTTTACCCAAACGCATGTCCATTGAGTCTGTGATGCCATCTAATCATCTCATCCTCTGTCGTGTCCTCCTCCTCCTGCCTTCAATCTTTCCCAACATCAGGGTCTTTTCAAATAAGTCAGCTCTTCACATCAGGTGGCCAAAATACTGGAGTTTCAACTTTAACATCAGTCCTTCCAATGAACACCCAGGACTGATTTCCCTTAGGATGGATTGGTTGGATCTCCTTGCAGTCCAAGGGACTCTCAAGAGTCTTCCCCAACACCACAGTTTAAAAGCATCAATTCTTCTGTGCTCAGCCCTCTTTATAGTCCAACTCTCACATCCATACATGACCACTGGAAAAACCATAGCCTTGACTAGACAGAACTTTGCTGGCAAAGTAATGTCTCTGCTTTTTAATATGCTGTCTAGGTTGGTCATAACTTGGCTTCCAAGGAGTAAGCGTCTTTTAATTTCACGGCTACAATCACCATCTGCAGTGATTTTGGAGCCCCCCAAAATAAAGTCAGCCACGGTTTCCACTGTTTCCCCATCTATTTCCCATGAAGTGATGGGACTGGATGCCATGATCTTAGTTTTCTGAATGTTGAGCTTTAAGCCAACTTTTTCACTCTCCTCTTTCACTTTCATCGAGAGGCTCTTTAGCCCTTCTTCATTTTCTGCCATAAGGGTGGTGTCATCTGCATATCTGAGGTTATTGATATTACTCCCGGCAATCTTGATTCCAGCTTGTGCTCCCTCCAGCTCAGTGTTTCTCATGATGTACTCTGCATATAAGTTAACTAAGCAGGGTGACAATATACAACTGTGACATACTCCTTTTCCTATTTGGAACCAGTCTGTTGTTCCATGTCCAATTCTAACTGTTTCTTCCTGACCTGCATACAGGTTTCTCAAGAGGCAGGTCAGGCGTTCTGGTATTCCCATCTCTTTAAGAATTTTCCACAGTTTATTGTGATCCACTCAGTCAAAGTCTTTGGCATAGTCAATAAAGCAGAAATAGACGTTTTTCTGGAACTCTCTTGCTTTTTTGATGATCCAGCGGATGTTGGCAATTTGATCTCTGGTTTCTCTGCCTTTTCTAAAACCAGCTTGAACATCTGAAAGTTCACGGTTCACATAAACTCAAGGCTGAAGCCATGTATACCTATGGCTGATTCATGTTGATGTATAGCAAAAGCCATCACAATATTGTGAAGTATTTATCCTCCAATTAAAATAAATAAATATCGAAACAAAACAAAAAATCTGATTATCAATCACCTTTCCTGAGTCAGATCTCATGTTGTAGATATACAGACACTACAGATATAAACATTGTTTTTCAGTTGCTAAGTTGCGTCCAAATCTTTGTGACCCCATGGACTGCAGCATGTAAGTCTTCCCTGTCCTTTACTATCTCCAGGAGTTTGCTCAAACTGATGTCCACTGAGCTGGTGATGCTATCTACCCTTCTCATCCTCTGTTGGCCCCCAGTCTTTCCCAGCATCAGGGTTTTTTCCAATGAGTTGGCTCTTTGCATCAGGTGGCCGGTATTGGAGCTTCACCTTTAGCATCAGTCCTTCCAGTGAATATTCTGGGTTGATTTCCATTAGGATTGACTGATTTGACCCCATGAACTGTAGCCGGCCAGACTCCTTTGTCCATGAATTATCCTGGCAAGAATACTGGAGTGGGTTGACATTTCTTCCTCCAGGGGATCTTCCTGACCCAGGGATTGAAGCTGCATCTCCTGTGTCTCCTGCATTGCAGGTGGATTCTTCACTACTGAGCCACCAGGGAAGCCCAGATAAAAACATAAATACAGTATTTCTCCTACCTTCCAGAAGTCTAAAGTCTTTCGGTAGTCAAGAGCATAGACTTTGAAAATGATGACTTATCCATCATAGATTGTTTTAAATATTCCTTAAGATTGGGACTTCCCTGGTGGTCCAGTGGTTAAAACTTCATTTTCCACTGCAGGGGGTGTGGGTTCTTGATGCCTGTACAGGGAGCTAAGATCCTACATGCCTCGGGGCCAAAAAACATAAACAATAAAGACTTAAAAATGGTCCACATAAAAAAATCCTTTTAAAAAATTTATTCAGGTAATGCATGTAAATAAAACACTAAAAACAGCCTAGAATTTTGATAAGTAGTTGCCTGATGTGTGTGTGTGTCTGTGTACATGCTTTCTTTTACTTTTGACCTGTGTCCTTATATTTAAAGTGGTTTATTGTAAGTAACATATAACTTGGTGTTTATTTTTTATCCAATATGAGCATCTCTGAGGCATCATACCATTTTGATTTAATGTAATCATCAGTGTGATTGTGTTTTAAACTACCATATTGCACATTTGTTTTCTTTTTATTCCATCTGTTCTTTGTTCCCTTTTCCCTATTCTCCTGCCTTCTTTTGAATTAATTCAGTATATTTTAGTATTTCATTTTGTGTCTATGATTGGCTTCTTGACTATGCTTCTTCATTTATTTTCCTAGTGGTTGCTCTTGAGTTTACATTATATAACTTAAATTAATCATAGTCTACCTTCAAACAATATCATTTCATGGATAGCATAAGAATATAATAATCTTGAACTTACTTGTCCCCTCCTTATCTCTTGTATTATTGCTATCTTATAATTTTTTCTATAGGTTATAAACCTCACAACATATTGTTAAAATTTTTGCTTTAAACAGTCAATTAACTTTTAAAGTGATTAAAAATGAGAAAAAGGAAATTCCCTAGCTGTCCAATGGTTAAGATTCAGTGCTTTCACAGCTGTGGCCCCGGGTTCAATCTCTGGTTGGGGAACTAAGGTCCCCCAAGCTGTGTGGCCAAAAGACAAAATGAGAAAAAGCACTTATATTTATTTCAACACTAGTCACTTTTGGTCGTGTTTATTTCTTTACATATATTGAAATTTCTGTCCGATACCATTCTCCTTCTGCTTAAATGGCTTAGCAATTCTCATAATGTGGCTTGTTCATAAACTGGCCCAGTTTTTATTTTTCAATTACTTTTGAATAATATTTTCCCTGAATGAACAGTTTTTCTGATCCCATCAAATATGTCACTCCAATATCTTCTTGCTTGTATAAATTTTGATGAGAGGTCTGCTGTGATTACTAAATTTGCTCCTCTACATGGTATGTGATTTTCTTTTGCTCTGACTTTTCAATTTTCTAATTACTACTAGCTTTTGGCAATTTAATTATGATATATATTTGTGCAATTTTCTTAATTTTTTTGTTAATTTTTAATGGAGTATAATTGATTTACAATGTTGCGTTACTTACTGCTGTATAGCCAAGTGAATCAGTTATACACATACCAATATCCGCCCTTTTCTTAGGTTTTTTCCCATATAGGTCATGACGGAGTATTGGATGGAGCTCTCTCTGTTCTATAGTAGGTCTTATTAGATGTCTATTTTTACATGGTAGTGTGTATATGTCAATCCCAACCTCCCAATTTATCTCTTCCTTGTTACCCCTGTGAAACCATAAGATTGTTTTCTACATCTGTGACTCTATTTCTGTTTTGTCGACTTTCTTAATAGTTTACTTAGGGTTTGTTGAGCTCTTTGGTTCTGTGAGTATATACTTTTCATCAAATATGGACTTTCTTTAGCCATTATTTCTTTAAATACTTTTTATGTTTCCCACCTGTTTCTGAAATTTTAAACACATGTGTTACGTTGTTCGACATTCATGCACAGAACATAACATTTCTTTGCAGCCCATTATGAAATATTTGAGTTCTCTAAGCTTGGGTTTCCTGACCAGTGATGCAAACTCTCCTCGGCTTCTCTGTGTTGCTCCTGTGGGGCTTGGGAGGCAAAGAAAACCCAGGAAAATCTGAAGCTTAGGCTGCTTGCTGCACTGTGAGCAATCAGTCAGGAATTCCATGTCTCCTACCAGCATCCAGGAAGCTGAAGCAGTCGTCATAGTTCTTGACAGTTGACTCCACATCAGGCCCTATACCACACAGTCTAGGCTAACTGTGATCATCCTATCCCCTTTTACAGACCTACTAAGGTGTGGACATGAGCTCTGGTTTTAACCAATGAGATACAAGAGGAAGCTAACTTCATGGTGCCTCTGGGCAAATCTTCTTGTTTTTCAAGAGAAGGAAAAACAGGAGGAGGAGGAGGGCAGGGGAGAGGAGAGAAGGAGGAGAAAGAGGGGGAGGAGATTTCTTCTGTTTCTCTCCTTCCATAGGATGACAATTTCTGAAATTAATAGAATCATATTTAAGCTTCTATAAAAATAAAGAAGTCTATCTCAAGAAAGCAAGGTCTAAATGTAGGAAGCTTCCAGGGTTAGTTGATTCAGTAACTCAACTCTGTAGTCAAGAACTCAGATTTTTTTCATGTTTCTGCTCTCCTATTTTCAGCATTTTTTTAAACTGGTCTTTGGAATGATAACCAATGGCTGCTCATCCAAACACATTTAGGGGAAAAGCAGAGTCAGAGGCAGTGCTGTCACCACTTTCTTCTCCACTCTGTTCCATTACCCTGCCTTCTTCCTTCTCTGCTTTCTCCCCCTTCCACTCATCTTCCAACCAGAGATGGCTAAGTGTGCACTAAAACCAAAGTGGAGGGCTGCCATAGGAAGCACTAACAGGGGCCATCCTGATGATGCTATGATCACCAAGAAGGAGGCTGCTAGGATGATCCCCAAAGAGTAAAACTTCTTCTGGAGACATTGCCAAGAGCAGAAAAAGAGAAAGCAAATATAAGGCTTTTCCCCCTCTGACAGAATCTTCTTACTGGCAAAACTGAACAAGAAGCCAGATGGCAAGGGAGTTCAGGAAATGTAATTTGCACAGGCTCCTGGCCTCAGCATTACAGACAGAGGTACAGGTGTATCACTTCTACTGGAGAAAGGAAAATGGATTTGAAGCGAAGAGATGATGATGACAGTGATGGCATTGATGATGATGGTGGTGATGATGATGATGATGATGAGGATGATGATGATGGTGGTGATGATGATGATAGTGGTGATGATGGTGATGATGATAGTGGTGATGATGATGATGGTGGTGATGATGGTGATGATGAACATGATGACAGTGATGGTGAAGATGATGATAGTGGTGATCATGGTAACAGTGATGATGAAGATGATGACAGTTACAACAGAAATACTAACAACAACAGAAAAATTAGGATTTGTGGCCAGGACCTGTTCTAAGCACTTTGAATGTATTTGCTCAGGAGAGAGAAGGAAAGAAAAGAGGAGAAATCAGGGGGAAAGGATGGAGAAGAAGCAAACTCACTGCTCTGATACATAGCTTATCATCCCCGAGAAATTTCAGTTTGTCATTGTTCTTGCTCACTGCCCTGCTCTAAAACACAGAGGAGAAAAAAAATAGCATTATGTTGAATGAGAAGCCAGGGGCTAGATGTGGTACTGAGGACTCCTTACCACTTATCTCATCCAATGTTTGCAATAATTGTATGTTAAAAAGGGCACCAGGGGACTTCCCTGGCAGTCCAGTGGTTAAGACTCTGAGCTTCCAATGCATGGGATGCAGGTTCTATCCCTGGTCAGGAACTATGATCCCACAGGCCCATGGCATGTCAAAAATAAAAAAATAAATAACCAGATAAGTAGCTCTGCATCATTTTAAAAAAAGAAAAGAAAGAAAGAAAAGGGGTACCAGGACAAGTTAAATAACTTGCTCACCGTCAGTAAATAGCTTACAGAAAGCAATAATTAATTTTCTGATTTTAGAGCTCCTGCTCATTCAGTCTAAGTGAAAAAAGGAAAAGCTATTCTCACCTGGATATCCAAACCCCGTGCTCATACCTGCACCCTCTCTGAAGGCTGCTTCCACCCATGAGAGGCACGGGGAAACAGTGCTGTCTTTTACCTGGGAATCTGAGTGGGTCTAGAGCCTCTGGCCTGGGGCAACCCACTCTGGCATAAAGAGGATTTGCTTTGAGAAAGGGGTTTTGAAACTGACAATGAAAGTAATTTTCTCCCCAATAGAGCGAAAATAGCAGATAATGAAAATCTGTCAAGCAAAGAATAGTTTAAAAGAGAGAAAAATTCAAAGTGCTACCACTATCCACCCTCCTTCCCCCAAAGGGGGGACATAATTCAAGACAGCATATTATCTAAATTAAATAGTCACAAACAACCAATAAACATTTTTTCCCAGCTTTATTAGGATATTATTGACATATAACATGTGTCAGTTCAAGGTGTTCATTGCAGTAATTTGATATGTGTATATATTTGTGAAATGATTATCACAAAAATGTTATGTAGCACTTCAATCCCCTCACATAATTACCTTTTTTCGCACAGGTGATGATAACAGGTAAAATCTATGTTCTTAACAATTGTCAAGTATGTTGTATGGTGTTGTTAATTATAGTCATCATGCTGTACATTAGATCCTCAGAACTTACTCATTTTATAGCTGGGAATTTGCCCCCTTTGACTAACATCTCCCCCTTTCCCCCATCCCCCAGCCCTTGATAACCACCATTTTACTATTTATTTCTATGAGTTAGGCTTTTTTAGATACCACATATAAATTAGATCATATTTGTCTTTCTCTGAATTTTTCACTTAGCATAATGCCGTCAAGGTTCATCCATGTCACAATAGCAGGATTTCCTTTCTTTTTTATGGATGAATAAAACATATAAGACTATACATATATACATACACACACACACACACACACACACACACACACACACACACACACACATGTTTGGCTTCCCAGGTGGTGCTAGTGGTAAAGAACCCTCCTGTCAATGCAGGAGATGTAAGAGATAGAGGTTTGATGGATTTGATTCCTGGGTTGGGAAGATCCCCTGAAGGAGGGCATGGCAACCCATCCCAGTATTCTTGCCTGGAGAATCCCATGGACAGAGTAGCGTGGCAGGTTACGGGCTATATGGTCACAGGGTAGGCCACAACCTGAAGTGACTTAGCACACATGCGCATGCGCACACACATGCGTGCACACACACATGTGCACACACACATGTAGATAGATATATATCACAACTTTTTTATCCATTCATCCATCAGTGGACACTTAGGCTGTTTCCATGTCTTAGTCATTATAAACAAAGCTGCAGTGAACACAGGAATGCAGGTATCTCTCCAAGGTAGTGATTTCGTTTTGAATATATACCCCAGGTGAGACTGTTGGATCATATGGTGGTTCTATTTTTAATTTCTGGAGAAATCTTCATGATGTTTTTGATCCTGGCCGCATCCGTTTACATTCCCACCAACAGTGCATAAAGGTTTCCTTTCGTCTCCATCTTTATCAGCATTTGTTGTCTCATGTCTCTTTGATAATAGTCATCCTAAAAGGTATGAGGTGATATCTTATTGTGCTTCTGATTTGCATTTCCCAAACGATTAGTGATCATAAGCATCTCTTAATGTACCTGTTGGACATCTGTATGTCTTCTTTGGGAAAATGTCTATTCAGGTTCTTTAACCATTTTTCAATCAGATTTTTTTTTTTTAACTACTGAGTTGTATGAGTTCCTAATATATTTGATAAAGGGTTAATATGCAGCAGTTTTTTTTTTCACAAGGAACCACAGCTTTTAAGGCTCCCTGTGTATGAGAACTTCTGTTGGCAGAATAGCTAGTTAAGTTCACGTAAGTGTGAATGGATTTACTGTCATTTTCCAAGAGACATTTGTGATGATGGAAGAAATAACATCCAGGCCCTAGTGCTCAAGGCAGGAAGGAAAAGGGACCACTCCATTCATTTTTTATCACTGTTGATTTCTGCCACTGCAGACATTACATGTTTATTATAGACATTACACATTTATTATCTCACAATCTCCATGCATCAGGAGTTCCAGCATGGCTTACAGTTCTCTGCTCAGGGGTCACAAGGCTTCAGGCAAGGTGTCGACCAGACCTGGACCTCATCTGAGGCTAGAGGTCGTCTTCCAAGCTCATTTAGTTTGTTTGCAGCAGTCAGTTCCTTGTAGTTTTAAGATTCCTAGTGGCTTACTTCTTCAAAGTCAGACAGAGAGAGAAAGATTGCCTAGAGTGAAGTGAAAGTCACACAGTCGTGTCTGACTCTGTGACCCTGTGGACTATACGGTCCATGGAATCCTCCAGGCCAGAATACTGGAGTGGGTAGGCTTTCCCTTCTCCAGGGGATCTTCCAAACCCAGGGATCACACCCAGGTCTCCCACATTGCAGATTCTTTACCAGCTGAGCCACAGGGAAAGCCCAAGTGAACTGGTCAGCAAAATGAGCCTTATGTAACCTGCTCACAGGAGGTCCTATTGCCTTTGACATGTCCACTGGTTAGGAGTGAGTGGCAGGGCCCATCCACGCTGAGGGGAAAGGACTTACACAGGGGTGTGAACGCCTAGAGTCAAGGATCACTGGAACCACCCTAGAGGCTCTCTGCCCCAACCCCTGGGGCTGCGGAGCAGAGCAGGGACAGGGCGCTGATGAGGGCTTCGCAGCTTCCTCACTTTCTCTCTGTCTATCTTGTGCCCATCACCCACTCTTTTCCTACTTTGCCCTGCTACCATCCTCGTAGACCACGCAGCAGCTTCTGATCACATCCCGCATCTGCCTAGAAACAACACTGGAAGTCTTTGCCACTCAGGGCTCTCCTGACAGGTCCAGGAGCAGGAAAAAAGGCCTTCAGGTGCTCTGTGCCTCAGCAGATCCACGCCTAAGGCCCCTGCACCAGGGCCTATGGTGGGAATGAAGAGCAGGGGATTAGCAGGTGATGAGAATAGGCAGGACTGTGTTTAAACCTTCTCCCCTATCTAAGCTTTTATTGACCGAGAAACATCACAAGGAGGTGTCTGGGAGGAATTAACACTAATCCCTTTCCAACTCTGCAGTGCCTTCGCTCACCAACCTTCTCCTCTGCCTGGATGCTCCACTGGGGATCTGTCAGTCATAGAGGATCCTGGGTAATCAGTTAAGATGCTCACACACCACCTTCAGAGATCCATTAGCTATGGTCCCACCAATACATTTTAAAGTAAATCACAATAGAAGTGAGACCTGGAGCATCACAAATGAATTAAAAGAGGAAGATGAAAGTGGGAGAGACAGGCATGGCATAGGTTTTCACTTAAATAGGAAAAGAGGGATAAGAAAAGGAAAGGAAAGCAAAGGGAAAGGAGAGAAGAAAAAAAGAGAAAGGAGCTAATTTTTCTTTTAAAGCTTAATTCTGCTGCTATAAACTGGGTCTGACAAAGTGTCCAGGAACCTACATGAAATGCACTGGTAGGCCTGCCAAAAGGTGAAATTCATAGTTGTGAAAGTGTAACAAGAGTTGAATGGTCCAAGATGAGGGACTTGCACATTAGAAAGAAGTCTGATCCTTATGTCTTGGGTCATGCTGTCCAGCACACAGCCTGATACAGAGGAGATATTTTGGAACTGTTTTGTTAAATGAATCACTTTTGTTTCCTACACCAGTGTTTAATCACATTATCCCCCCCAAGTTTCTGCTTACCCTATTTTCATTCACTCATCTGTCAATTCATCTATTTACCAGATATTTATTGACTGTAACCCCATCTGTGCCTGTCCCTATGATAAGTGGTGACATAACAGTGACTGAAATGACATGATTACTTTCCCTGCATACCCCTTTAATTGGGCAGATATTCATAAGAGCTAGAAGATGTTAATAGGTGATTAAGTATTAAGTTAGGACCCATAGGAGAGGCACTTATCCTCTGTTTTATGGGACATAGAGAACATTCGGGAGCTAGTTACGTCTAAGTTAAGATCTAACAAGCGAAAGCAGGCAAGGGAGCTTGGGACAAGGGTCTTCCATTCAGAGAGAAGAGCATACTTGAAGACTTGATGTCAAAGCGCACATCAGAGGAGATCAGCGTGGTTCAGAATGACAAGAGCAGGGACCAGGTACAAGTACCAAGTATAAGAAGTAGAGGGGTGTCTGAGAGCTAAGCCTGGAGAAATAAACAGCATCACATTATGTTTCATATTTTGTTCTCAGGGCAACAGAGGCCTCCTGGAGAGTTTCAGGGAAGAAAAATGGCATAAATCTGTTTGTGTTTAAAAAATGTTACCCCAAGTCTAGAGAACAGACTCAAGGAGGTAAAACTAGAGGTAGTCAAACTAGCCAGGAGGCAGGCTGAGACAGCACTCTTGGTAATAGATAAAGGTGACTTGAAAGTGGGTAGTAGTGGAGGTGATGGGGAAAGGTGAAGAGATTTGGGGGGAAGGGGTGGGTGGGAAATTGGCAGAACTTCATGGCCGGTTGTGCATGGGTGGAAAGTCAGGAATGACTTTTCTCCTGGTATCTCTCTTGCTTGACTGGGTGATTGATGGTTGTGTTTACTGGTAGAGTGGTAGGATGTTGGAGGGAGAGAGGTGATGAGTTTAAGTATAGGGACTCTGATTTATCCACAGTACATCCAAGCAGAGATTTCTAGTAGGCTTTAAGAGAGAAATCCTGGCTAGAGGCATCATCATATGGATGGTGATCAAGATCATGCAACTAGATGAGATTATTCAGGGAGATGTGCGGCCTGCAGCCACATCTTGTCTTACTCATTCTTCCTTCCCCCCGTCAGATCTTGACTCCCAGCCCATGTCAGAAGTATAGGTATGGCCGAGCTCCACTAAAATGGACTTTATAGCAGCTTTTGATAGGGAGTGAGAGTTGGGGAGGGACCGTTTCCTTAGCATTAGGTTTGGACCACAGAAAAGCTTTCTGCTTTTCTCACTGTGATTCTTAGAGCCAGAAATATGTATTTGGAGCACTGGCTATTTTTATACTGCCTGTATTCACTGCAATTATTTCCTTTCAGTTTCTCTTAGTGTTTAGTAAAACTCTTTCTGAAAATATCAGCCTGTCTCAGTTGTGTTAAAGAAATAGAAGAAAAAGGAGTTTTGTCAAGCTTGGGTTGGACTGTTGAACGGGTAACTGTGGCCCCTGGGGCCCTGGCATGGTGTCACAGCAGGGACCAGCCAGGAAGAGACCCACGTGGAGGGTAAAACCCCGGGGAATGGAGTTGGGGGCCATGTACACATCTGTCCCCTCTCACCTGAAGATGGTCTTCCAACCTGATTCTCTGCTCTCACTTGTTCTGTGAGATGTGGTGGAATATTGTGAAAAGCAGGAGATTGGAGGTAGACAGAAAGGACTTTGATCCTTAAGACTGACATTTAGTAAATTGAGAGACTTGGGGCAAGTGACTTAACCACGCTGAGCATCTGTTGTCTC
Organism: Muntiacus reevesi; assembly: GCF_963930625.1. Lineage (NCBI taxonomy): Eukaryota > Metazoa > Chordata > Mammalia > Artiodactyla > Cervidae > Muntiacus > Muntiacus reevesi. The sequence continues at coordinate 18,392,637 of NC_089249.1, read as the reverse complement.
ACAGGTAAAATGGAAATAATAATAACCAACCTTGCAATATTGCTAGAAAATATCTGTAAAACTCAAGCCACAGAGTAGGAACTCAATAGATGGTGATTGTTGTCGTGATTATCCCTGTTAGTAGCCATAAGGAGTGAAAACGGCTGAGGTCTAAAATTAAAAAATCAGAATGAGCCTAAAAGAGTTGAATCTAGGGAACTAAAGGGTAAAAAAAAAAAAAAAAAAAAAAAAAAGGGTCAACATCGGCATCAAAATCAGGCAATAGATTCAAACCCACTGGTGAGAAACAGGAGATCTGTCAGAAACAGAAGAACAGAACAGAGAGAAGATAAGAGGCCCCACCTTCAGAAGATACCAACTTGAGACCAAGTCATGCCTCAGCCCTTGCATTCTTGTACTTTTCCTTCTGGGACAGCAAGTCTACTCATCAGCTCAGTTCCCCTGTGATCTGAGATTGGCCCAATGGCCAGAGGGAGCAGGTGTCTGGAACATAAGTGGAGGATTCTGATGTTCTTTCTGGGTTGTTGACGTTATTGACCTAGTCACACTGAACCCCTACTGCCTGCCAGTGACTCTGGATGTAGCCTGTATGCTCTATTTACCTTCTCTACCTACTTCGAAATGGAGTCGGATGAGACTCCAGTTACCTTTCAAAGACTGGGTGGGTGACTACACAGAACAACTGCTGGCCTCCAGCTCATTTCCTCCCCCTTGTCAGTTGTCTGCATCCCTCTTCCCATCTCCAGTGGTGGGAGGTGGTTGGACTATAGTTATTTCCTAGGAATTACAGTTGCAGAGATGACAAGATGGATAAGAAGTAGGTCTATCTGGCACAATTCACCCTTTTTGGTAGATATTTGTGATGCCAGAGATGAAAGAAAGAGCTCATGAGCTCACAAAATACAGGAGTTGCAAACTAAACTGCCTCACCTCAATCCTATGTGCCCTTGCCCCTGGGAGACAACGTACCCAAGCCAGAGGGATGTACTTTCCCAGGTGTCCGCCAACCAGTACATGGCATTCTCCTGTGGGTACATGACTGATGTCACAAGGGAATGAGCTTCAAGACTTCCATTCAGTGGTTGGCAGATAAAAAGTCATCTCTCTGCTCCTGGATGTGAGTGAGGGACCAGGTAGCCCCGGGAGCTGTCAGCATCTATAGTGTTGACCTGAGAAGTTAGTCAGAGATCAAAGCCAAACCTCAAAGATGTAGAACCAAGACACCCGGGGGGGAAATGGAATGGCAGCCCCATATCCCTGGTGTGTCCCTGAATGAAACAAACTCTGAAACCTGCTCTCCTGGCTTCCTGGATCACTGCCTATAAGCCACTTTGAGTCAACGTCTCATCATTTGAAATACCAGAGCTTTCTCTTGACTTACTACATGGAGATTCTTACTGTTCTGCTCCCCTATGGATCAACATGGGCCCCAGAAAGTAAATCCACATTCCCACACTCTTCTGCACTCCATACGGAATGCTGACTACCCTTTCGACCTTTGGAAAATTATGTAACCTCAGAACCTCAGGTTTTTTATCAGCAAAATGGGATGATAATAGATGAACAGCAAAGAATGTGCTCAGACCAGCACATGAGTGCTCACTGTACATTGACAGTTCTTACTGCAGACTGTGATAACAGCACTGATGGTAGTTTCATCAGTATTGGTATTATTACCCACAACTCTAATTCTGGGACAATTCTTCATTTTTTTCCCATTACTCTGTGGTCTGGAGTAAGTCACTGGGGATAGGAATTAACTTTGTATTCAATAATCCCCAAGTCTGGGAAAGAGCCTGGGTCTCAGAGGGACCTGGGTGGGGAGATCTGGCCAGGTATCAGCCATGTGGAGTGTGCTGTGATCTGAGTGACAAGGGGTGACAGCCAGACAGCCAGACCGAGGGGTGCTTATCAGAGGAGAGAGGAAACAGGTGAACAGGCAAGTTCAAAGCAAACCCAAACAAACTGAAGTTAACCAAGTCTAAAGGTGATTAACCAGGTCAAAATTCAGGCACAAGTAAGAACAGAACTAGGGTAGGGGAGGAAGAAAGAAAACTTCTAGGGAGATTGCTCTCAGGCCACGTGGTCTTTGGTGAACTGGATTTCTCTAGACACTGAACTTTCTCTAGACACTTTCTCAGCTCCACCTTACTGGTCATTGCTTGTGCGGGTCATGGGGATGGGGGCAGGGAGAGCTGCATTAAAGAATCTGGGTCAGGGTGGACAAGAGCTATTGAGGATTCAATGTAAGCTACTGAGGCTTTTCAGTCACTGCAAAGCCCCTATGGGTCCTGTGATTCTGTGAACCCTAAAAAACAGGAGCAATCTTTCCTGTTGTTTTTTGTGCAATTGTCAACTTCCAAAGTCATCCTGAATTTTTCTTACAGCAAAGTAGTCACCAACCTGCATGATGCCCTCTCCTGATCAGTCCCTCTTCCTGCTACCAAGTCATTCCAGGTGGATAGATCAATTTTCCAGGGGAACCAAGAGATATCACTTTGCTTTCTTCATAATACAATTTGTCTCTGATAATCAGCTTGTCATTTCTAACTTTCCCCCTTCCTAACGGCAGCGACAAGGGCCCTTCTCATTACATGGCTGCCAGACTGGCTCCAGCCCAGTCTGCTGCAGAATTAACTTGTCATGTCCACCTCACTATGGGGACTCGCGGGGTGTCAGAGACTCCAGCAAATGAAATGCCTGAGGAAAAGAGGATCGGCTTCCTGCATCAGTTCCCATCTTCAGCACCACGGCCCGCTCATTAAGGAGTGCATTGGAAAGTGCTGTGGATGGAAAATGTACAAAGAGGATGGGGACTTAAAGGATGAACTTAAAGCCAGGAGGACACGTGTTTGTAGGACATTTTACACCTTCCAAAACACTTTCTCACATTCTCACGTGTGAGGCAGGCCGTTGGGAGGTGATTATTTCTCTTTTCACAGAGTTAGCTGCCATGCTGCAGGAAAAGAATCCCTGAACTCTGAGTCAGGAGCACTCGTCTAAGTAATGCCTCTGCTACCAACCAATTTGTAAATTTGTGCAAAGTCACTTAACTTTTTCAATCTTAGGTCTTCTCAGTTTCAAAATCGAGGCCATAAAACCAATGTTAAGAGGATTTGATCAGGTGAATGTGATTTCAAAATGTTTCATAAATTCTAAAGTGTTGTAAACATTGATCCATTATAATGATTCAATTATGAAGCTGCAGTTCATGCTGAAGTGATGAAGTGTCAGCAAAGGCAGGAGAGCAGCATGTGCCCTGGGGCCAAACTCCCCAGGGTCCAATTTTTGTTCCTTCTTTTCCTGTCACTCTCTGGCCTAGGTAAGATACTTAACTTCCGTGTGGACAGATTGTTGCATCTGTAAAATGGAAAACAATAAATGCTACTTTGAGGTTTATTTCTTAACTCTCTGTGCTATTCTTTGGAACTCTACATTCAAATGGGTATATCTTTCATTTTCTCCTTTATCTTTCACTTCTTTTCTCAGCTATTTGTAAGGCCTCCTCAGACAGTCATTTTGCCTTTTTGCATTTCTTTTTCTTGGAGATGGTCTTGATCACTGTCTCCTGTACAATGTCACAAACCTCCATCCATAGATCTTCAGGTACTCTGTCTATCAGATCTAATCCTGTGAATCTATTTGTCACTTCCACTGTATAATCATAAGGGATTTGATTTAGGTCATACCTGAATGGTCTAGTGATTTTTCCTACTTTCTTCAATTTAAGTCTGAATTTTGCACTAAGGAGCTCCCAGTCTTGTTTATGCTGACTGTACAGAGCTTCTCCATATGTGGCTGCAAAGAATATAATCAATCTGATTTCAGTATTGACCATCTGGTGATGTCCATGTGTAGAGTCTTCTCTTGTGTTGTTGGAAGAGGGTGTTTGTTATGACCAGTGAGTTCTCTTGGTAAAACTCTGTTAGACTTTGCCCTGTTTCATTTTGCACTCCAAAGCCAAATTTGGCTGTTACTCCAGGTATTTCTTGACTTCCTACTTTTGCATTTTAGTCTTCTATAATGAAAATGACATCTTTTTTCGGTGTTAGTTCTAGAAGGTCTTGTAGTTCTTCATGCATCTGGTCCCATCGCTTCATGGCAAATAGATGCGGAAATAATGGAAACAGTAAGAGACTTTTTATTTTGGGGGCTCCAAAATCACTGCAAATGGTGACTGCAGCCATGAAATGAGTCCCTTGGGCTGCAAGGAGATCCAACCAGTCCATCCTAAAGGAAGTCAGTCCTGAATATTCATTGGAGGGACTGGTGCTGAAGCTAAAACTCCAACTCCAATACTTTGGTCACCTGAAATGAAGAACTGACTCAATGGAAAAGACCCTGATGCTGGGAAAGATTGAAGGTGGGAGGAGAAGGGGACGACAGAGGATGAGATGGTTGGATGTCATCACCAACTCAATGAACATGAGTTTGAGCAAGCTTCCAGAGTTGGTCATGGACAGTGAAGCCTGGTGTGCTGCAGTCCATGGGGTCGCAAAATGTCAGAGATGACTGAACGGCTGAACTCAACTGCAATTTATTTTGAGGATTAAGTAAGACAGTGCAGTCAAAGTACACAACACAGAGACTAGAACATCATTACATGTTCACTGAATATTTGGTATTGTCATCATCATCATTATTCACTTCCAGTTACTAAACTACAGAATTAGAAGCTAGAATCCATGATTCCTGGTCCAGTGCTGCAGAAGTCTCCCATCAATTTGATGACTCTAATAATTTCAGACCACAGATGTTTAGAGCAAGGGGTACTAGCAACCACAGCCCACTTTCCTGTTATTATAGACAAGATAACTGGTGTTCAGAGAGGGAACTGAGCTACTCAAGGTCATAGGAAGTGAGGAAAGGGCTCAGACTTCAACTCAAGTTCCTGGGCTCTCAGTCCAGTTCTCCTGGCACCATCCTGCTGAGCCAGAGACACACAAATCTTGGAACTGCAAGGAGTGTGAAGGACCACCTAGGTCTCGTCCCATTGCTCATGATGGGAGATGGGAGGCAGTCGTGACAGAGCAGACAAGGAACAACGTTGCTACTCCATGGTCCTCCTGACTCACCTCAAGTCTCCTAAGAAACTTTGACATTGAGCACCAATGTCAAAATGAAAATCTAAAAGTTCCAAACCAAAAGGAGAAACTGCCTTCAGAGAAACAAAAGAGACAAAGATAACTCACTTATCAACAGATACCAGCAATGCCAGAAAACAAAAGGACGGCTTCTTAAAGCTCTGAAAAAAGCAACTGCTAGTATACAGTTCTACTAAGAAAAAGCATCTTTAAAAAATGAAGGCAAAACAAAGACATTTCCAGAAAAACACAAAAGGAGAGAATTTGTGGCCCACAGATTCACATTGCAAGAAATGGAACTCTTTGGAATGAAGAAAATTTACTCCAGATGACTGACAGTTCAAGAAGGAATGACCAGCCCTGAAGAGGGTAAACATATAGGTTCACTTTAAGAAATATAAGGATGGTTTAAAGCAACACTAATAGCAATGCCTTGTGAAAAGCACAACATACACTGAGAGAAATATATGATAAAAAAAGAAAAAAACAGAAAAGAGATAAGTGGAGTTAAACTATAGTAAAGATGAAGTGGTATTCTGAGTGTGATAAAATATTAATTGTAGGGAGATTATAATAAGTTTAGAATGCATTTTGTAATTTCTGGGATAACCACAAAAAGATGATATTGAAAGACAGAAGAAAACAGGGGAAATAAAATGGACTAGTGAAAATTCTTAATAAATATCTCATATGTAGGAAACAGGGAGTAATAGAGCAAAGGACAGAAAGGACACAGAAGAAATACCAACAGATAAATTTGATAACCTTAGCCTCAGTTTCTAAGTAGCTGCCTTGAATTAAAATAAACACTTCAATTAAAATATTTCCAATGAAGTAAGAAAAAAACAAGACCAGTATGTGTGTTAATTACAAGAAATATATTTCAAATCTAAGGGAGTTTACTTTTGAAAGTAAAAGAATGAAAAACATGCATCAACGATATTTAAACACTAAGCAAAAGAAAGAATGTGTGGCTATATTAACATCAGAGAAAGGTAACATTAAAGGAAGAGTTATAAGGAGAGAAAAAGAGAAACAAATAAAATAATAATAAAAGAGTCAATTCTATTGGAACATGTAGCTCTCCTCAAGTTAAAAGTACTTAGCAATAAGCCTCTACTATATATAAACTCTAAGTAGAGCTAATAGGAGAAATAGACAAAGCTATAAGGGTTAGAAATTTTAATACATGTATCTGAGTTTATCAGAAAACAATCAGAAAAAAATAGTGAGTCTATAGAAGATTGGGATGATATGACCAAATCTGACCAATCTGACCAAATGGGATGCATTCAACAATGTAGAATCCATATTTGTTGCAAGAAACATAACATTTATCAAAACAGACTGTACTGCAGGCTACAAATCATGTCTTTAAAGAATTCCAGGGCTTTCCTGGTGGCTCAGTGGTAAAGAATCTGCCTGCCAATCAATGCAGGAGACTCGAGTTTGATCCCTGATCCGGGAGGATCCCACATGCCGAGGAGCAACTAAGCCCACGTGCCACAATTACTGAGCCCGTGCTCTAGGGCCCGGGAGCCACAGCTACTGAGCCCATGAGGCAACTACTGAAGTTCGTGCTCCCTAGAGCCTGTGCTCCACAACAAGAGAAGCCAGCCCAATGAGAAGCCCATGCACCACAGCTAGAGAGTAGCCCCTGCTATCTGCAACCAGAGAAAAGCCCAAGCACCAGTGAAGACCCAGCACAGCCAGAAATAAATAGAATCATTAAAAAGGAAGAAATATAAACAATGATTAAAAAAGAACTCCAAAGAAGAAAACAATGCAATGTGTACACTGATGAATGTGAAATTAAATTAAAATTCAATAACAGAAAGATAACTAGAAAATTTCCAAGTGATTGAAACTTAGTTAACATAGCTCTAAATAAGCCACCTGCAAAATGGAAATCTAAATGGAATTTAGAAGACATTTTTATCTGAATATTGAATATCTCAAATACTAATGCCTAAATTTGTTAAATGAAGCTAAAGTAGGACCTGGGACGAAAGTATATATTTCAGTTCAGTTCAGTTCAGTCGCTCAGTTGTTTCTGACTCTTTGTGACCCCGTGAACCGCAGCACGCCAGGCCTCCCTGTCCATCACCAACTCCCGGTGTCCACCCAAACCCATGTCCATTGAGTCAGGGATGCCATCCAACCATCTCATCTCTGTCATCCCCTCCTCCTCCTGCCTTCAATCTTTCCCAGCATCAGGGTCTTTTCAAGTGAGTCAGCTCTTCACATCAGGAGGCCAAAGTATTAGAGTTTCAGCTTCAACATCAGTCCTTCCAATGAACACCCAGGACTGATCTCCTTTAGGATGGACTGGTTGGATCTCCTTGCAGTTCAAGGGGCTCTCAAGAGTCTTCTCCAACACCACAGTTCAAAAGCATCAATTTTTCTTTGCTTAGCTTTCTTTATAGTCCAACTCTCACATCCATACATAACCACTGGAAAAACCATAGCCTTGACTAGATAGACCTTTGTTGACAAAGTGATGTCTCTGCTTTTTAATATGCTGTCTAGGTTGGTCATAACTTTGCTTCCAAGTAGCAAGCGTTTTTTAATTTCATACTGCCATCACCATCTGTGATTTTGGAGCCCAGAAAAATAAAGTCAGCCACTGTTTCCACTGTTGCCCCATCTATTTCCCATGAAGTGATGGGACTGGATGCCATGATCTTAGTTTTCTGAATGTTGAGCTTTAAGCCAACTTTTTCACTTTCCTCTTTCACTTTCATCAAGAGGCCTTTTAGTTCTTCTACACTTTCTGCCATAAGGGTGGTGTCATCTGCATATCTGAGGTTATTGATATTTCTCCCAGCAATCTTGATTCCAGCTTGTGCTTCCTTCAGTGCAGCGTTTCTCATGATGTACTCTGCATAGAAGTTAAATAAGCAGGGTGACAATATACAGCCCTGACGTACTCCTTTTCCTATTTGGAACCAGTCTGTTGTTCTATATCCAGTTATAACTGTTGCTTCCTGACCTGCATACAGGTTTCTCAAGAGGCAGGTCAGGTGGTCTGATATTCCCATCTCTCAAAGAATTTTCCACAGTTTATTGTGATCCACAGAGTCAAAGGCTTTGGCATAGTTAATAAAGCAGAAATAGATGTTTTTCTGGAACTCTCTTGCTTTTTCAATGATCCAGCAGATGTTGACAATTTGATCTCTGGTTCCTCTGCCTTTTCTAAAACCAGCTTGAACATCTGGAAGTTCACGGTTCACATATTGCTGAAGCCTAGCTTGGAGAATCTTAAGCAAAACACTTTACTAGCATGTGAGATGAGTGCAATTGTGCGGTAGTTTGAGCATTCTTTGGCATTGCCTTTCTTTGGGATTGGAATAAAAACTGACCTTTTCCAGTCCTGTGGCCACTGCTTAGTTTTCCAAATTTGCTGGTATATTGAGTGCAGCACTTTCACAGCATCATCTTTCAGGATTTGAAATAGCTTAACTGAAATTCCATCACCTCCACTAGCTTTGTTCATAGTGATGCTTTCTAAGGCCCACTTGACTTCACATTCTAGGATGTCTGGCTCTAGGTGAGTGATCACACCCTCATGATTATCTGAGTCACGAAAATCTTTTTTGTACAGTTCTGTGTATACTCGCCACCTCTTTTTAATATCTTCTGCTTCTGTTAGGTCTCTACCATTTCTGTCCTTTATTGAGCCCACCTTTGCATGAAATGTTCCCTTGGTATCTCTAATTTTCTTGAAGAGATCTCTAGTCTTTCCCATCCTGTTGTTTTCCTCTATTTCTTTGCATTGATCACTGAAGAAGGCTTTCTTATCTCTCCTTGCTATTCTTTGGAACTCTGCATTCAACTGGGGATATCTTTCCTTTTCTCCTTTGCTTTTCACTTCCCTTCTTTTCACAGCTATTGTAAGGCCTCCTCAGACAGCCATTTTGCTTTTTTTTGTATATATTTATGTGCATATATTAGGAAAAAAAGAAAAGTTGAAAATCAATTATCTAAGCTTCTAACTTAATAAACTTGAAAAAAATCACCAAATTAAGTCTCCCAAATGTTAACAAAAACAAAAATAGAAGCAGAAAAAATTATGAGAATATAGACATAAAATAGAGAAATTAGCACAGCCAAAAGTTGATTCTTGAAAAGGTCAATAAAATAAACCAATAGTGAGACAAAGAAATTAAAAAAAGAGAGCAAACACAAATTATGAGTATCAGGAATAAAAAGTTACATTATTATAGAATTTGCAGACATTTAAAGGATAAAAGAATATTATGAAAAATTTTATTCCAATATATTTATTAATTGCATGCAATGAACAAATTTCATGAAAAAGATAATTACTAAAACTTTTACTGGGAGAAATCGAAAGTGTGGACAATCCTGTAACTACAAGCTTTCACTATCAGACATCAGAGTTTACAAATCTTTTTGAAACTCTTCCAGAAAACAGAAAAACAATGAACACTTGCTAACTTCTATCACAGTTCAGTATAATCTTGTCCTAAAACCTGACAAGAACATTGTAAGAAACAAAAAATTGAGATTAAGATCCTTCCTGAATAGAGAAGAAACAAGTCAAATCAAAATATTAGCAAATCTAATTCAGTGGCTATTTTTATTTGTTCCAGTAATGCACTGAAGAACAAATGTTACAGGAGACATTTTAAAAAACTGCATGTCAACCTGTCTTGTGAACATAGTATTAAAAACTGCAGAGAGCATTCCTAAGTGTGTGTACAGGAGAAATGAGTGCATATGTACAGAGGCATGTACAGAATTTTATATCCTTTTATTCATCACAGTCAAATCCTAGAAACGGTCAAAATGTCCAAGAACAGAAAAAGTGATAAATTTTCTATATCAGGTGTGATATACTGCACAGCGACAAACAACAAAGCCCTCAAACGTAGAGCAACATGAATTCATCTCACAGGCGTCAGCGCGAGTGAAGCCAGTAGCTTCCACCTTCTGACCGGACCCTGATGGTTGCAAGCACATACTATATGATCTTGTTAGACACACCTGAACAGACCCAATTTATCTATGGTGGTAGAAATCAGAACAGAAGTTACCTCTGGGGTGGTGATATTGACCAGAAGAGGACAGGAGGAAATCTTCCAAAGTGGTGGTGGTATTCTACATTTTGACTAGTATGGCAGCTACACAGTTGTATACATATTGCAAACACTTATTGAGTTTTCACTGTATGTAAAAGAGAGAAATATTGAATTGCCCTTCAAATCATTTTACTGTTACATTATCTTTTTCTTGTCAAGCTGTAAGCACATTTTTAGTTTACAGATACCATGTCTTGATCTTTCAGCAGTATTAAATTTTTTCAGATATATTATTTATTGATCCTGTCCATTGATTTTGTTTATGGCATCTTTCATCATACAGAGTTTAAGTTTTTTTATATAGACAAATATTCTGCTTTTAAAGCCTCTGGGTCTCTAACTATGGTTAACCAGTTGTCAAGGTCCCAGATTGTACATGTTATTCCCTGGATACATTTTTAAGATATTTATTCATTTTCCTTACATATATATTTCAATCTACAGAGAATTTTTTGTACATCGTGTGTTCTATGGGTTGAGTTCTGTCCACTCAAAATTTATACATTGAAGCCCTAACCCCTAATGACTATATTTGAAAATATGGCCTAAAAGGAGTTTAGATGAGGTCATTAGAGTGGGACTCTTGACACTATAGAATTCATACCTTTGTAATAAGAGACTTGAGAGACAGATCACTCTTTTCATCACGTGAGGATATAGTGAGAAAATGACTGTCTTCAAGTCAGAAAGAGAGTCCCCACCGGAAACTGGGCACTGAACTTGATATTGGACTTTGTAGCCTCCAGAACTGTGAGAAATGTATTTCTGTTGTTTCAGCCGCCAGTCTATGATATTTTGTTATGACAGCCAGAGGAGACTAAGACCATCTGTTATGGTAACCTATTTTTTATTTTCTTTAAGGTGTCTAAACAAACCCAAAAGATTTTAAATAATCTTTCTTTATCACAAATATTTTGGGGTCAATGTCTGGATTCTCCATTCTATTACATTAATGTTTGCCATCTCTATACACATTTCAATACCATATGAAAGAATAAATGCTCAGGAATAGTCACAAAAAGAGAATACTAACTATCAGGCTATACTATAAAGCTCCTAAAATCAAATTAATATAGTGTTGCTAATGGGGATACACTTAGAAGTGCTTTCACATATTGCTGGTGGAAATGTGAAGGCCACAGCACTTGTAGAAGCAAATTTTCCAACATCTATTAAAATTAATAATACATATCCCCTTCAATGAACCATTTCAATTCAGAGTATATACCTATGGAAATGAAAGAGTAAGTACATAAAGACATGAATTCTCGGGTGTTTATTTCAGTATTTTTCTAAGTAGAATGCACTGGAAATCAAGTGAATGTCCATTAATAGATCAAAGACTGAGTAAACTGTGGAACGTTTACATGGAATAGTATGTAGTCCATTTACAGAAAATCAGTTAAAACTATCTGAGGACTTGGAAACATCTCTAGAAGGAACTGTTGAGTGAGAAAAGTAAGATGCCTGAAAGATCTGTGACTGTGACTCCATCCGTGTGAGTTGACCAGGACTATCAAACATTTGATCCGTGTGTGTATTATGTGTGCTCAGTCACTCAGCCACGTCTGACTCTTCACTATCCTGTGGACTGCAGCCCTCCAGGCTCCTCTATCCGTGGGATTTTCCCAGCAAGCTTACTGGAATGGGTTGCCAAAATATCTGTATAGAATCTTATGAGCTTTCCAGGTAGCTCAGTGGTAAAGAGTCTGCCTGCCAATGCTGGAGGTGTGGGTTCCATCCTGGGTCAGGAAGATCTCCTGGAGAAGAAAATGGCAACCCACTCCAGTATTCTTGCCTGGGAAATCCCATGGACAAGGGGGCCTGGTGAGTTGCAGTCCTTGGGGTCCCAGAAGAGTCAGACATGATTGAGAGAACAACACAGAACTATATGGACACCAAGAGAAATATGGAAGAATTCATCATGGTTTATTAATATAAGTATACAGTGAGAGCAAGAAGATAAAAAGATCAAGGATGTGGGGAAAAAGTCACACTAAGGAAAAGCAGGCTTATGACTACATTTATGTGTTACTGTAAACCTGTGTGTGTGTGTGTGTGTGTGTGTGTGTGTGTGTGTAGGGGACAATGTTCAGAATCTTTTAAAGAATTTTTACATAGAAGGAAAAACATTGAAAATTTGAAAACTGAGGTTAAGCTCAAGAAATTACAGTAAAAAACTGAGAAATAGAGGATGAAACAATATAGAAAATATCAGAAATTAAATAAATAGAAAAAAACAACTATAAAGGTGAACAAAAAACACTTGCTATTTTAAAAGACTAATAAATACAACAAACAGCTGGCAAAATGAATCAAGGGAAAAGGAAGGGGGAGAGCTACTGCGTATAGTAGCACACAGAAACTAGAAGAGACCTGCTAAATGATGTAACAGGTTGTCCTAAGAATCTAGGTTTGGGAGAGGAGTTAAACGTCACTCCAACAATTTAAACACTGATGGAATTCTCATTCGCCTTAAGAGCACCTATAACCATTTGTGCAGCTCCATAGCTATTTCAGCACTACAACGGGCTTACAATGGGAAGATCTGGATCAAATTAAACATCTACAACAACAGGACAATGAGAAACCAAATCAATTTTCTAAATATTCTTTGAAGCTTAATTCAGTGGCAAGTCTTGTGTTAAAACCTTTAGTTGCTTTCTAATTTAATCTTCACAGCAATCTTGTAAGATAAGAATTATTATTATTTCGCCCATTGTTTTTTTTTCAGGTGAGGAAGGTTCAACATGAGGAATTAAATTGTTTGTCCAGAGTCAACTCGCTTGTAAATGATGGTGCTACAATCATCCCACGTACTCAGAACCTCAGTTTCTCATTTATAGAAGGTGGCTAGTGACCTCTATCTCAGAGGGAGGATCTCAGATCAAAGAGACTGAATGCTGGACATCCACAAAAGGTGGGTGAATTATTATCGGGTTTCCAGAGACAAACAGATCTGGGTTCGTGTCCATCTCCGTTAACTGAGAAGTGGTCTTGAGAATGCTGACTCTTTAAACCTCCACTGAGACCTGCTAGATTTAGCAGGTAAAACACAGAAGTGGAATTAAATTTGATTTCAGATACACAGTGAATAATTTGAGCATAAGTATGCCCTAGGCAATATCAGAGACGTAATTGTACTCAGAAAATGTTGTTCATTTGAAATTCAAATTTACCTGGGCAGCCTATATTTTATCTAGCAACTCTACCTCAGTTTTCTTGTCTGAGATGAATAAGGTGAAAGTAACTGCCAAGCACATTAGTGTCACTGAGTGTGTTAGTTGTGGCCAAGTATCCATCCTCTTCTTTTCCCTAATAGAACCCTGATTTGTAGCTTAGCATGTAGGTACCCACCTAAATAACTGCATTTTCTAACCTTCCTCGTAGGACGTTGTGATCATGTGACTTCGTTCTGTCCGATGAAGAGGTAGAGGAGTATAGAATGGATTTCCAGGAACTTGCGTTGAAAGTAAAAAGATATGCCCATCCTTAATCTCATTTTCCTTCATCCTACTCTTCAAAACATGGATGTGATGGCTGAAATTCAAACAGCCATCTAGACCATGAGGTTGGCCATAAAGCTCATGTCTATCCTAAGGTTTGCAGTGCTAAGAGCTGGAAAAATTGGGAAGTAATGACCATTATCAATGAACTGTAACCTGCCTTTCTATTAGAATTACCTGAGCAGCATTTAAAACTCTTAATATCTCAAATATTTGAATTAGAACTTCCATGGGCATCTGTATTTCTTAAGTGCCCCCTAGGTTACATTATTTGGCCAAAGTTGAGAAGCTCTCTTCCTTTTATTTTATTTATTTTTTATTGAAGTATAGTTGATTTACAATGTTGTTAGTTTCAGGTGTATAGCAAAGTGATTCATATATACATAAGCATGTGTATATTTTTATATACATATATAATTTTTTAGATCTTTTCTCTTATATGTTATTACAAAATAGTGAATATAGTTCCCTGTGCTGTACAGTAGGTCCTTCTTGTTTATCTGTTTCATACATTGTTGTTGTTTACTTGTTAAGTCAATATCTGACTCTTTTTCACTGTAGCCCGCCCAGTTCCTCTGTCCATGGGATTTCCCAAGCAAGAATACTGGAGTGGGTTGCCATTTCCTTCTCCAGGGGATCATCCTGACCCAGGGACTGAACCTATGTCTCCTGCTTGGCAGACAGTCTTTACCCCACTGACATACCTGTTTTATATATAGTACTGTGTATATGTTAATCCCAAACTCCTTATCTATCCCTCCTTCCTCTTTCTCCTTTGATAGCCATAAATTTGATTTCTATGTTTGTGGGTCTATTTCTGCTTTATATATAAGTTCACTTGTATCATTTTTAAAAGCTTCCACATATAAGCGATATCATATGATATTTCTCTCTTTCTGATTTATTTCACTTAAGATAATGATCCTAGGTACATCCATGTTGCCCCACATGGCATTGTTTCATTCTTCTTCATGACTGAATAATATTCCTTTGTATATATATGTATACACCACATCTTATTTATCCATTCATCTGTCAAAAGACATTTAGGTTGCTTCCCTGTCTTGGCTATTGTAAATAGTGCTGCAGTGAACATGGGGGTGATCCCATATACCTTTTCAAATTACGATTTTCTCTGGACAGAAGTCCAGGAGTGGGATTGCTATATCATATGGTAACTCTATGTTTCATTTTTAAAGGAACCTCCATACTGCTCTCCATAGTGTCTGCACCAATTTACATTTCCTCAGCAGTATAGGAGGTTCCTTTTTCTCTACACCCTCTCTAGCTTTTATCATTTGTAGAATTTTTTATTATGACCATTCTGACTCTTGTGAGGTGATACCTCATTGCAGTTTTGATTTGCATTTCTCTAATAATTCATGATTTCTCTATTAATTAAGTTCTCTTCTGTGTTTCCCAGACAATACCCAATGAATAACAAGAGTTACTGTGCCCTTCCGTACCCACCCAGTGGAGACTATAATTCAGTAAGTTTACATGGGGGCCCAGAAATCTGTTTTGTTTCTGTCTCCACTCAGCACTCCAAGAGATGCTCATCTTTAGTCAGGTTTGGGAAACGCTATGTCAGTGTGTCTGAGTCTGCACATCTAAAATTATAATGAGCATCAAAATCACCTGGAGAGCTTGCTTTTTTCAAACAACTTTATTGAGATATATTTTACATATCATAAAATTCACCTATTTCACATGCACAATTCAGTGATTTTTAGTAACTTTACTGAATGGCACCATAAATCAGTTTTAGAACATTTTCATTCTCCCAGTAAGATCTCTCAAGCCCGCCAACAATTAATTCCCGTTACCACCCCCAAGTCCGGACAACCTCTAATCTACTTTCTGTCTTTATAAATTCTGCCTTTTCTGGACACTGCCTATAAATGGAATCATAAAATGCATGGTCTTTGGTGTCCGGATTCTTTCACCAAGCATCATGTTTTTGAAGTTTATCCATGATATAGCATTTATCAGAGTGCAGTCCTTTCTTTTTGCTGAGTGGTGTTTGGAGAGTTTGTTAAAACTCAGAACTACCAGTGGGATCCACCCCTCAGAGAGTCTCCTTCACTGTAATTTGCATTTCTAACATGCTCTCAGGTGGCACACCACACTTGAGCAGTGGTCCAGAAAAGGCCAAACCACAACTGCCTATACTAACATACCTGTCTACTGAATACCACTCCCGCTCTCCATTAAGTGACAGGATATCATTATGAAGGTGCCCCCAGCATCAGGGGTCATCCTGAGGAGGCTGATTGTTGAAAGTTACCTTTTATTTTCACTTTGTCATTTACTGACAAAGATGTCATTGCATGCATGTCCCTGCAAAAATCTCAGAAGTCATTTAGAAAAATAGGGAGATCAGGTCATTGGCATGTGGGAGCATTGCATTTGCCCAATAACTGGGAAGAAAATGTTAAACTTCACTAATAATTTAAAGGATAAAAATTAAAATCGCCTTATCAAATTGTCAATGAGGCATTTAAATATCAAATGCTCAGTGTTGAGGGGGTCATTATGAACTAAGTGTCCCCAGCTGATGGAAGATTAATTGGTAAAACCATTTTTGAGGATAATGTAGCAATATTGTCTATATCAAGATCCTTAAAAAGGTTTGTGCTCCTTTCTCTTCTTAATTCTATTTTTAACTTAATTCTGATAAAATAAAGATGCACACACATAAACAAGAGAGGCCAAGATACAGTAATATTACCTATGGCTTCCCATATCTCCTGCATTGCAGGTGGATTCTTTACCACTGAGCCGCTGGGGAAGCCATAGGTAATATTACTGTATCTATTTTACAGATGGGGAAACGAAGGCAGAGAGGTATTAAGTGATTTGCCCACAGTTATGGAGCCAGCAATTGACACGGCCACTCCAGTATTCTTGCCTGGGAAATCCCATGGATAGAGGAGCCTGGTGGCCTGCAGTCCATGAGGCCACAAAAGAGCTGGCAATGACTTAGTGACTAGACAACAACAACATCAGTATTACCTGCCTCCAGATCCATGATGGATAATTTTATGTGTCAATTTGACTGGGTCACAGGGTACACAGATATTTGGTCTAAAATTATTCTAGGTGTTCCTTTGAGGGTGTTTTGGGGAGGAATTGAGACTGACTTAAGTAAATTCTCCTCCCTTAATGCAGGCCTCATCCAATCAAATGAGAACATGAATAAACAAAAAAGGCTGACACTTTTCTGGAGAAAACTTCTCGAGATAAAACCTCCTACCTGACTGCCTGTAATCTGAGACAATGGGTTTTTCCTGCCTTGAGAGTCAACTGAAACATTAGTTCTCATGGTTCTCCAGCTTGCTGACTGCTGATCTTGGGACCTGTCAATCTCCATCCTCATGGGAACTGACTTCTTCTCACAGATCTGTTGCCATAGATGATAGATGGATAGAAAAATAGAGAAAATATATGTAATGTACATATATCCTCTTGGTTGTATTTCTCTGTAGAACTCTGGATAATATAAAATGGCACTATGGTGATTTCTCAAAATCTTAAAACTAAAATGACTGTATGACCCAGGAATCCCACTTCCAGGTATATTCCAAAAGAATTGAAGGCAGAGACTCAAAAAGATATTTGTGCCTCCATGCTCATAGCAATGTTACTCACAATAGCCAAAGGATTGAAGCAACTCAAGTGCCCATTTGGCCTATGCATTGATAAACAAAATGTGGTCTATATACATGCAAAATAATACTATTCAGGCTCAAATAGGAAGGAAGTTTTTGACATATGCTACACGGTGGATTAACCTTGAAGACATGATGCTAAGTGAAATAAACCAATCACAGAAGGACAAATACTGTATGATTCCACCTGAATGAGGCACCTAGAATAGTTGAATTCATAAAAACAGAAAGCAGAATGCTGGTAACCAAGGGCAGCGAGGAAAGGAAATGGAGAGTTAGTATTTACCAGGTCCAGCTTCAGTTTGGGAAGATAGAAAAGATGGATGGTGGGGATGGCTCCACAGCCCTGTGAATATACTTCATGCTACAGAATGATACGCTTAAAAATGGTTAAAGTGGTAAATGTTATGTGTACTTTACCACAATAAAAAATGAAGGAAAGTTACTTACCTTGTAGAGTCTCTGTGAGAAATAAAAGCATTAATATATATATAAAATGACACACACACTGAGCATGATATAAATATATTTGTTTCACAAATACAGATCTCACATATTTTCCAAGTACATTAGCACATAAAAATACTCATGAGAGAAGGTAAAATTAAAATGCAGAATACAAAACTATGCATTACCAGTATAATTCTAGCTTTACTTGAAATATTTTTTAAGATCTACATATATCTCTGCTTGGCCATCTGATGCGAAGAGTTGACTCATTGGAAAAGACCCTCATGCTGGGAAAGATTGAAGGCAAAAGGAGAAGGGGATGGAAGAGGATGAGATGGTTAGATAGCATCACCAACTCAATGGACATGAATTTGCGCAAACTCCAGGAGATAGTGGAGGACAGGGGGGCCTGGCATGCTGAAGTCCATGGGGTCACAAAGAGTCGGACATGACTGCAACTGAACGGCAACAACAAGTATCTGTGCATGGAAATGTGATCAAGAGTCTTGACGTGTTTCTGATTTTCCCAGTTTTGACAAAGGATGCGTAGTATTTTATAAGCTTCCCCCCAAATGATGATTGTACATGCTTAAGGGGAGCTTATCTGTATCCTATGTTCTAACAGTTCCTCATTTACAGGGGAAGAGACTGTCTGTGTACTGTTTATATCCCCCAGACACTTCATCTATATGTCCAAGACAAAGCAAGGGTCTCAGTATTAAGGACATTTCGTGGCCCATTTGTTTCACATCCTGTCTTCAGAAGAATTTTGAGAATCCACAGAGACCTGGAGACTACAAATAAGACACAGGAGTCAGACAAGAAAGTTGGCTCCTGTCAGATATGGGCAAAGTTGGCATTTCTATGTATGTTCCACTTTTTTGTCAGTTAAAGAGACATCAGGGAACTCACCCCACATCCCATGTAATCAGGGCTTAGTTGGACATCTCTGAGACTGTACTCATCTCTGGGCTCTCTATTGTCAACCACATCTTCTCTTGCCTTCCGTGTAGTTGGAGGGTTTCAGAAGCAAAACTTCAGAGAATGTCACTACGTCCTTCCAAATTTGGCCTCAAGTCTCATAACCTTACTCCAGGAGTCCTAAATCCAAAACATACCAGCTACACCTTTGCACCATCCTCTGCTGGGTACATGCACAACATGCTTGTGCTCTTCTCTCTGCCCAGATGTATTCTTCCTAGTCTTCTGCCTTTCTCAAAATACTTCCCATTTTTCAAGGCCCTCATGAATTGTCAACTCTGGGCAGCCATTCCCAACTCTCCAGGCAGAGTGGAGCTCCACTCAGTTGCCAGGGCATTTGGCAACCACTCAGATGATTCTCTCTTGACGTATGTCTAGGGAGGTACATCAAGAAAGAATCTGAGAATGTGAGCTTCCTGAGGACAGGGATGGTACTCACTCAGCTTTCCAGCCAGAATTCACTGAATATACATCAGATATTAAAGTATTCTGTTCATCTTCCTCTCAGCTGTGACATATCCAGGTGGCGCTAGTGGTAAAGAGCCTCCTGCCAATGCAGGAGACATAAGAAATGCAGATTTGATCCCTGGATCAGGAAGATCCCCTGGGGGAGAGCATGGCAGCCCACTCCAGTATTCTTGCCTGGAGAATCCCAAGAACAGAGGAGCCTGGTGGGTTACAGTCCACAGGGTCCCAAAGAGTTGGACATGACTGAAGGAACTTCATGCATGCACACACTTGACATATCAATAATGGAATCCACAATGGAAAGACCATTCTTGTCTACTTTGCTTGGTTGGCAGAAGGTGAAGATCCAATAAGTTATTGAAAATCTCTTATTCAGAAAGTTTCAAAATGATCCCAAAGGATCATGATAACAACCATGAACTTGCCTGACTCCAACAAAGCAAGCCTGAGCCAAACCATTGCTCTGGTCACAGCATCGCTTAATGCTGCTAGAAGTGGAAGCTTTTCAACCGCATTCACCTGAATAATTGAATGGTTCAGTGCTTGGGAGAGGAACAATTGAGTATTCAACTGTTGGGAGAGGAACTATTGAGTATGCTCCATTGTTTGGGAGAGGACTGATTGAATGTTCCATTGCTTGAGAGAGGAACAATTGAGCGTGGAACTATTTGGAAGAGAAATAATTAGGCATTCCATTGTTTAGGAGAGGAACAATTTAATATCCTATTCCTTGGGAGAACATTTAAGGACACACATTCACCAAATTAGGCTTCTGTTCTACCTAAAAAGTTAGTTTCCAAGTCATTTATTTGTTTTTAACAGAGAACACTTTTATCCAGAGAAACAATGTTTATAATGATTTATAGATTTGTAGATTTCCAGAGTAGCACCTTCACCCCCTGCAACATCTATTAACTTTCCATTATATTTGAAGGAGAGTGCTGACTTCGATTTCCCTTTCAACAAACATATCACCACTTCTGATTGTGCATCAGTAAGAGTGTTCCCGGCAATATAGTCCATGGAATTCTCCAGGCCAGAATACTGGAGTGGGTAGCTTTTCCCTTCTCCAGGGGATCTTCTCAACCCAGGAATCAAACCCAGGTCTCCCGCATTGCAGGTGGATTCTTTACCAGCTGAGCCACAAGGGAAGCCCAAGAATACTGGAGTGGGTAGCCTACCCCTTCTTCAGAGGATCTTCCCAACCCAGGAACCAAACCAGGTTCTCCTGCATTGCAGGCATATTCTTCGCCAACTAAGCTATCAGGGAAGCCTGCTCAGTCACTCAGTCATGTCCAACTCTTTGGGACCCTATGGACTGTAGCCTACCAGGCTCCTCTGTCCATGGGGTTTTCTAGGCAAGAATACTGGAGTGGGTTGCTATGTCTCCTCCCAGGAGACCTTCCCAACCCAGGAATCGAACCTGTGTATCCCATATCTCCTGCATTCGCAGGCAGGTTCTTTACCACTGAGCCACCTGTAAGCCCTGCAGTAAGGAAACGCAGCTCTAAATTCAGCCCTGGATGGCAAGTGTTTGCATTCCCTGCCTTCTCTGCAAATATGTGAACTCTTTTTTTTTTTTTTTTTTTTTGCTGTCCCTGTTGTTTTGGCCCTTCACAAGTAGAACATGCTGGATAGCCCAGCCTGGTCATGCTCTCCATCACTCTATGTATGCTGAAATCAGCTCTGTGTATGTGCGATTCAAGAAAGTGACTCTCGAGGCCATTCACCCCTTAGTGTGTCCAAATGTCCAAAGGTCAGAGTCATACATCAGGTTACCAGTTTCATTGCTTTATGTTTCTTACCTTCTAAGAGCAAGTGACAGTGAGTTGTACCATCAGCTAAGCCACTGGTACAAGATTTCTTTTTTTCTATCTTTTTAATTGAAGTATAGTTGATTTAAAATGCTGAACTAATTTCTGTGGTACAGCAAAGTGACTCAGCTATAAACATGTGCATCTTCTTCTGTAATATTCTTTTCCATTATGGATTATCTCAGGAAACTGTATATAGTTCCCTGTGCTGTACAGTGGGACCCTGTTGTTTATGCATTCTAAATGCAACAGTTTGCACCGACTAACCCCAAACTCCCAGTCCATTCCTCTCCCCACACTTCCCTCTTAGCAACCACAAGGCTGTTCTCTATGCCTGTGAGTCGGTTTCTGTTTCGTAGATAGGTTTATTTGTGCCAAATTTTAGATTCCACATGTAAGTGATGTCATACAGTATTTGTCTTTATCTTTCTGATTTACTTCACTTAGTATGGGACGAGACGTCAAAGCCTTCACTCTTTTGGAGCTGGTTGCTTCTTCTAAGAGATAAATCTCTGACAGTGCCAGTTTCCTTCAGATAGGATTTTAGATACGTCCTTCCCTCTTTCCTTCTCTTCATTTTATACCTGTGATATGTGTATACCTTTATACACATACATACACTATATAAATGTGTATACCTCTATACACATTAAACAACAAAAGCTAACTGCTACAGGAATTGACACCTAAAAGTTGGAAGCTGCTGTAACTAAAATCTAAGATCTCTAGATCAAAGAGACCCACATTCAAAGAACCACAGTCACAGAGCCTCATCATATCTGGGCTTGAAGAAGTTCAGGAGATCCCAGACTTACATTCTACTGCTATAACTGGATGATATTTCAGAGGATTCAGAGATGGAACAAGTATGTTTTGCATGTGGGTGGAATGTCATTGATTTTGCAGAGGGCAGACTGTGGTAGATTGTATAGGGAGCCAAAGATTCTTCTTAGAAAGGCTTGTACGCTATGTTTTAACTTTCTTGCTTCTCTTGAAATGTGTGCTTACTCAGTCATGACCAAATTTTTGCAACCCTATGGACTGGAGTCTGCCAGGCTTCTCTGTCTATGGGATTTCTCAGGCAAGAATACTAGAGTGGTTAGCCATTTCCTTCTCCAGGGGATCTTCCTGACCCAGGGATCAAACTTGGGTCTCCTGCATTGCTGGCGGATTCTTTACTATCTGAGCCACCAACAAGCCTCGGCAATCCTGACACATGAAAAAGGAGTCGGATGCAGCTGAGGTGACTTGGCAGGCATGCATGCATTGGAGAGGGAAATGGCAACCTGCTCCTGTGTTCTTGCCTGGAGAATCCCGGGGATGGAGGAGCCTGGTGGGCTGCTGTCTGTGGGGTCGCACAGTCGGACATGACTGAAGCGACTTGGCGGCAGCAGCAGCAGCCTGTTGGATGATGAGAGAGCTGTGGCAGACATGTTCCTTGCCAGTAACCCACCAGAAGTCTGAGTGATGCCATCTACAACCAGCCCACCTGCCGAGGCCAAACAGTACAAAGTGAATACAAACCTATGAGCAAGCTCTGCTGAGACTCGCAGAGTCCCACCCGTGTGGAAGAGTCACCCATCAGAAATGTGAGCAAAAACTGACACACCTCTAAATACCTGTGATCTATGATTAATCAGGGCTTCCCAGGTGGCGCTAGAGGTAAAGAACCCACTTGTCAATGCAGGCGATGTAAAAGACACCGGTCTGATCCCTGAGTAGGGAAGATCCCCTGGAGGAGGATGTGGCAACCCACTCCAGTATTCTTGCCTGGAGAATTCCATGGACAGAGGAGCCTGGCAGGCTACAGTCCATGGGTGCACCATGAGTTAGACTTGACTAAAGGGACTTAGCATGCACAATTAACCACTTTATCAAAATGATACCATAAAACCACTGGAATAAATTATACATATTCTAATTTTTTGTTTAAGATTTTTTTTTTTTTTGACGTGGAGCATTTTTTTAAAGTCTTTATTGAAGTAGTTAAAATATTGCTTCTGGTTTATGTTTCAGTTATATGGCCATGAGGCATGTGGAATCTTAGCTCCAGAACCAGGGATTGAACCCACAGCCCCTGTACTGGAACTTGAAATCTTAACCACTGGACCACCAGGCAAGTCCCTACATAGTCTAATTTGGAAACTTTAAAGATGCTCCAACTATACCATGTACTTACCACTCCCCTTCATCCATTCAAAACAAGGTTTCCTCCTTTATTCTTTAAGGAGAAAAGTCTCACCTCTTCCCTATCTACACTGTAAACTCTAACCTCCCCCCCCCCCAAAAAAAAAAATGTGACATTGTGGTTAACGTCACAGACTCTGGAGTCACACTATGTGAGTTCAAGTCTCAACTTCATGACTACAAGTTCTGTGACTTTGAGTAAGCCATGTGACCTCACTGCATTCAACTTTCTTAGTCCTAAAATAGGTATAGTAACAGTATTCACCTCTAGGGCTGTGGGAGAATTACATGAATCAATATGTGTTACCTGCTGACAATAACGCCTGGCATTTACTAATAGTGAGTTTTATGTGTTTCCATTATTTGAGGTTCAAGATGAGTCTTAGACAGTGCCAGATCCCCCTCACTTCCTCATGCTTTGATTGATAGTACATATCTATAAATTGTTTGCTGTTTCATCACTAAGTCAGTCCAACTCTTTTGCGATGCCATGGACTGGAACCCACCAGGCTCCTCTGTCCATGAGATTTCCCCAGACAGGTTCCTCTGTCCATGAGATTTCCCCAGACAGGAACACTGGAGTGGGCTGCTCTTCTCCGGTGGATCTTCCAGACCCAGGGATCGAACCCATATCTCCTTCACTGGCAGGTGAATTCTTTACTACTAAGCCACTAGGGAAGCCTGCATCTATAAATAAAGTAATGGTTAATCAAAGATGTGGGAAATTCCAGGGATTAATTAGACTAGGAAAGAGTGAAATAGATGTAGTATATTCATAATCTTGTCAGTATATGGTATTTGTGCAGCACTTTTCTTTTAAGAATCTGGGAGTACAGTGCAGTAAGATTAGATCTCAATTACAGGAAAAAAATTGTTAAAAATTCCAACATATGGAGGCTAAATAACACGCTTCTGAATAACCAACAAATCATAGAAGAAATCAAAAAAGAAATCAAAGTATGTATAGAAATAAATGAAAATGAAAACACAACAACCCAAAACCTATGGGACACTGTAAAAGCAGTGCTAAGGGGAAGGTTCATAGCATTACAGGCACACATCAAGAAACAAGAAAAAAGCCAAATAAATAACCTAACTCTACACCTAAAACAATTAGAGAAGGAAGAAATGAAGAACCCCAGGGTTAGCAGAAGGAAAGAAATCTTAAAAATTAGGGCAGAAATAAATGCAAAAGAAACTAAAGAGACCATAGCAAAAATCAACAAAGCTAAAAGCTGGTTTTTTGAAAAAATAAACAAAATTGACAAACCATTAGCAAGACTCATTAAGAAACAAAGAGAGAAGAACCAAATTAACAAAATAAGAAATGAAAAGGGTGAGATCACAACAGACAACACTGAAATACAAAGGATCATAAGAGACTACTACCAGCAGCTCTATGCCAATAAAATGGACAACTTGGATGAAATGGACAAATTCTTAGAAAAGTATAACTTTCCAAAACTGAACCAGGAAGAAATAGAAGATCTTAACAGAGCCATCACAAGCAAGGAAATCGAAACTGTAATCAGAAATCTTCCAGCAAACAAAAGCCCAGGACCAGATGGCTTCACAGCTGAATTCTACCAAAAATTTAGAGAAGAGCTAACACCTATCTTACTCAAACTCTTCCAGAAAATTGCAGAAGAAGGTAAACTTCCAAACTCATTCTATGAGGCCACCATCACCCTAATTCCAAAACCAGACAAAGATGCCACAAAAAAAGAAAACTACAGGCCAATATCACTGATGAACATAGATGCAAAAATCCTTAACAAAATTCTAGCAAACAGAATCCAACAACATATTAAAAAAATCATACACCATGACCAAGTGGGCTTTATCCCAGGAATGCAAGGATTCTTTAATATCCGCAAATCGATCAACGTAATACACCACATTAACAAATTGAAAGATAAAAAACATATGATTATCTCAATAGATGCAGAGAAAGCCTTTGACAAAATTCAACACTCATTTATGATTAAAACTCTCCAGAAAGCAGGAATAGAAGGAACATACCTCAACATAATAAAAGCTATATATGACAAACCCACAGCAAGCATCACCCTCAATGGTGAAAAATTGAAAGCATTTCCTCTGAAATCAGGAACAAGACAAGGATGCCCACTCTCACCACTACTATTCAACATAGTGTTGGAAGTTTTGGCCACAGCAATCAGAGCAGAAAAAGACATAAAAGGAATCCAGATAGGAAAAGAAGAAGTGAAACTCTCGCTGTTTGCAGATGACATGATCCTCTACATAGAAAATCCTAAAGACTCTACCAGAAAATTACTAGAGCTAATTAATGAATATAGTAAAGTTGCAGGATATAAAATTAACACACAGAAATCCCTTGCATTCCTATACACTAACAATGAAAAAACAGAAAGAGAAATTAAGGAAACAATACCATTCACCATTGCAACAAAAAGAATAAAATACTTAGGAGTATATCTACCTAAAGAAACAAAAGACCTATACATAGAAAACTATAAAACACTGATGAAAGAAATCAAAGAGGACACAAACAGTTGGAGAAACATACCGTGTTCATGGATTGGAAGAATCAATATTGTCAAAATGGCTATTCTACCCAAAGCAATCTATAGATTCAATGCAATCCCTATCAAGCTACCAACGGTATTTTTCACAGAACTAGAACAAATAATTTCACAATTTGTATGGAAATACAAAAAACCTCGAATAGCCAAAGTAATCTTGAGAAAGAAGAATGGAACTGGAGGAATCAACCTGCCTGACTTCAGACTCTACTACAAAGCCACAGTCATCAAGACAGTATGGTACTGGCACAAAGACAGAAATATAGATCAATGGAACAGAATAGAAAGCCCAGAGATAAATCCACGAACCTATGGACAGCTTATCTTTGACAAAGGAGGCAAGGATATACAATGGAAAAAAGACAATCTCTTTAACAAGTGGTGCTGGGAAAACTGGTTAACCACTTGTAAAAGAATGAAACTAGAACACTTCCTAACACCATACACAAAAATAAACTCAAAATGGATTAAAGATCTAAATGTAAGACCAGAAACTATAAAACTCCTAGAGGAGAACATAGGCAAAACACTCTCCGACATAAATCACAGCAAGATCTTCTATGACCCACCTCCCAGAATATTGGAAATAAAAGCAAAAATAAACAAATGGGACCTAATGAAAATTAAAAGCTTTTGCACAACAAAGGAAACTATAAGTAAGGTGAAAAGACAGCCCTCAGATTGGGAGAAAATAATAACAAATGAGGAAACAGACAAAGGATTAATCTCAAAAATATACAAGCAACTCCTGAAGCTCAATTCCAGAAAAATAAACGACCCAATCAAAAAATGGGCCAAAGAACTAAACAGACATTTCTCCAAAGAAGACATACAGATGGCTAACAAACACATGAAAAGATGCTCAACATCACTCATCATCAGAGAAATGCAAATCAAAACCACAATGAGGTACCATTACACGCCAGTCAGGATGGCTGCTATCCAAAAGTCTACAAGCAATAAATGCTGGAGAGGGTGTGGAGAAAAGGGAACCCTCTTACACTGTTGGTGGGAATGCAAACTAGTACAGCCACTATGGAAAACAGTGTGGAGATTTCTTAAAAAACTGGAAATAGAACTGCCATATGACCCAGCAATACCACTTCTGGGCATACACACTGAGGAATCCAGATCTGAAAGAGACACGTGCACCCCAATGTTCATTGCAGCACTGTTTATAATAGCCAGGACATGGAAGCAACCTAGATGCCCATCAGCAGATGAATGGATAAGGAAGCTGTGGTACATATACACCATGGAATATTACTCAGCCGTTAAAAAGAATTCATTTGAATCAGTTCTAATGAGATGGATGAAACTGGAGCCCATTATACAGAGTGAAGTAAGTCAGAAAGATAAAGAACATTACAGTATACTAACACATATATACGGAATTTAGATAGATGGTGGCGATAACCCTATATGCAAAACAGAAAAAGAGACACAGAAATACAGAACAGACTTTTGAACTCTGGGGGAGAACGTGAGGGTGGGATGTTTTGAAAGAACAGCATGTATATTATCTATGGTGAAACGGACCACCAGCCCAGGTGGGATACATGAGTCAAGTGCTCGGGCCTGGTGCACTGGGAGGACCCTGAGGAGTCGGGTGGGGAGGGATGTGGGAGGGGGGATCGGGATGGGGAATACATGTAACTATATGGCTGATTCATGTCAATGTATGACAAAACCCACTGAAATGTTGTAAAGTGATTGGCCTCCAACTAATAAAATAATATTAAAAAAAAAAAAAAAGAATCTGGGAGTATTCTTCAACCATTATCACCACCAGCTCTGCCACATGCCCTGCTAGGTTCTAAGCCTAAAAATGGGTAGATGACTTTTTACACATTAAAGCTGTGTTTTATTATTAGAACCTCCCTTCCTGGGCAGAGAAAACACCTGTTGTACCCCCTCCAAGTCTGGCTGAGGCTGACAAGTGCAGCCCCCAACTGTTCACATCTCACCTTCTTGATAGGATCTACTGTGTGTTCTATGAGCTCTGCTTTTCACAAGGCCTTTGTCAGATCTCTGGACAATCAGCAGCACAATGTCTTTGAAGGCAAAGTCACACTTTGTTGCATGAGACAAAATCTGGAAATGAGTCCTTCGTCATTCAGCACAGGTGAATTCCCCATCGATGGAGGAAAGGTGAATAGGTAATTCCATGAAAAGAGGAAGCTGCCTCAATGCAAGGAATCTTCCTCAACTTACACATGAAGCTTGTCCACTCCAGTCCACTGTGGTCTCAGTAAGAATGTCCACTGGACAAGTCAGGCATAGCTGGTCGGTATCAATCAACACCTGCATTGATTTAATCTGTCCTTGCATTATGGATATTTGTAAAATATGATCCTTGACTCTACATCAGAATCTCCAGGAACCCAACTCAAAATTCTGATGCTGAACTCAACCCAGGCATGTCAAGTACATGTCTCTAGGGTGGGGGTGTGCCTGGGAAACTCCTCTTAATGATCTCCCAGATGCCCCTTGTGCACACTCATGGGTAGGTCAGGGGCTGACTTGTGCTATAATGACAAGAAGCACGATGAAGAGATTGAAATAGAGAGGAAACAGAGTGCATTAAATATCCCTCCTTAACAAATTTCTCCTTTCATTAAAGACAGAATGAATGCCCGTGCAGAATATTTTTACATCAATAGCTGACAGACATACGCAGAAACACACACACTTAACCATAACAGAAGTTTCTGAAAATAATACTTACAAAAATTTCCTGACACAACTTGGATTTCTTCTATCTTTTCATCATACTTTTTTAAGAAACCAGTCACATTCAAGTAAATTGGTTTTTTCCACCCACTAATGATTTGTAAAAAGCACTGGTGTGGATGAATTGGTGTGGTGGTAGCAGTGGAAATTGAGATTCTCTCCAAGTGAGAGTTCCTTGGACTGCAAGGAGATCAAACCAGTCAATCCTAAAGGAAATCAATTCTGAACATTCTTTGGAAGAACTGATGATGAAGCTGAAGTTCCAATACTTTGGCCACCTGATGGGAAGAGGTGACTCATTGGAAAATGTCCTAATGCTGGGAAAGACTGAAGGCAAAAGGGAAAGAGGATGGCTGAGGCTGAGATGGTAGATAACATTACTGACTCAATGGACATGAGTTTAAGCAAACTCCGGGAGATAGTGGAGGACAGAGAAGCCTGGTATGCTGCAGTCCGTGGAGTCTGCAGAGAGCTGCACACGACTTAGTGACTGAACAAAACAACAGTGGAAATTAAGGTAGACGAGAATCAGAAATTGGGCTTTTCTTTTTGCGGTGAGAACTGATAACTAATATTGATTAGAAAGAAAAAGATATCCCTTTCCTCCCCTTGCCTCAGTCACTTTCATGACATGGATCTTATGGATTCCCTATGATAATTAAAACTCTTGGGAAAGATAAATTGAGAATAAAAATAGTAGCTAGCCAGGAAGCAAACACACTGAGTTAGAGGAAGAGGATAGAATAAGATGACTTTCTGCAGACTATGAGGTTTATACCAAAGCTGTTTCTCATGGAGGAACAGCTGTCCTTAGGTCAATATGAATCTCCAGAAGTCTGGAGACATTCAGCTCTGGTCTGTGCCAAAATACCTAACTTTCCACAACATTCTTTTGCTCATCTGACAGAGATTTATTGAATGCCTAGTGAAACGAGGGATAGAGCAGTGAACAAAAGAGATGAAATCCCCTGCCTTCATGGAGCTCATATTCCAGTGGAAGAAGGCAGAATTTTTTTTAACTTTTTTATTTTGTATTGAATTATAACTGGTTAACAATGTTGCAATAGTTTCAGGTGAACCTCAAAGGGACTCAGCCATATATCTACATGTATCACATTCTCCCTCAGAAATCTTTTTTAAAGTAAGCAACATATGTGATATGTTTAATAACAGTAGGTGTTAAGGAAACAAGGAAGACAAGAGTAACAGAGGATGTTGGGGAAAGGGTTGCAGTTTTAGATAGAGATAGCCAGAGAAGGTTTCACTTCAAAGTGCCTGTAGTGGATAGAACTGTGACACATCCCTACTTTTCCCACTTTGGGAGTGGGGATATAGTTGCTATATGAAATTGTGTTAGTTTCTGCCATACAACGAAGTGAATCAACTATATATGATTACTTCTTGGACCTCTACAGATACCTGCAAACTTCCTTCAAAGAGTATTAAACTTTCCTTTCAGTTCAGTTCAGTTCAGTCACTCAGTCGTGTCTGACTCTTTGCGACCCCATGAATCGCAGCATGCCAGGCCTCCCTGTCCATCACCAACTCCCAGAGTCTACCCAAACCCATGTCCATCGAGTCAGTGAGGTCATCCAGCCATCTCATCCTCTGTTGTTCCCTTCTCCTCCTGCCCCCAATCCCTCCCAGCATCAGGGTCTTTTCCAATGAGTCAACTCTTCGCATGAGGTGACCAAAGTATTGGAGTTTCAGCTTCAGCATCAGTCCTTCCAATGAACACTCAGGACTGACCTCCTTTAGGATGGACTGGTTAGATCTCCTTGCAGTCCATGGGACTCTCAAGAGTCTTCTCCAACACCACAGTTCAAAAGCATCAATTCTTCGGCACTCAGCTTTCTTCACAGTCCAGCTCTCACATCCATACATGACCACTGCAAAAACCATAGCCTTGACTAGATGGACCTTAGTTGGCAAAGTAATGTCTCTGCTTTTTAATATGCTATCTAGGTTGGTCTTAACTTTCCTTCCAAGGAGTAAGCGTCTTTTAATTTCATGGCTGCAATAACCATCTGCAGTGATTTTGGAACCCCCCAAAAATAAAGTCAGCCACTGTTTCCACTGTTTCCCCATCTATTTCCCATGAAGTGATGGGACCAGAAGCCATGATCTTAGTTTTCTGAATGTTGAGCTTTAAGCCAACATTTTCACTCTCCTCTTTCACTTTCATCAAGAGGCTTTTTATTTCCTTTTCACTTTCTGCCATAAGGGTGGTTTCATCTGCATATCTGAGGTTATTGATATTTCTCCCAGCAACCTTGATTCCAGCTTGTGCTTCTTCCAGCCCAGCGTTTCTCATGATGTACTCTGCATATAAGTTAAATAAGCAGGGTGACAATATACAGCCTTGACATACTCCTTTTCCTATTTGGAACCAGTCTGTTGTTCCATGTCCAGTTTTAACTGTTGCTTCCTGACCTGCATACAGGTTTCTCAAGAGGCAGGTCAGGTGGTCTGGTATTTCCAACTCTTTTAGAATTTTCCACAGTTTATTGTGATCCACAGAGTCAAAGGCTTTAGCATAGTCAATAAAGCAGAAATAGATATTTTTCTGGAACTCTCTCACTTTTTCGATGATCCAGCGGATGTTGGCAATTTGATCTCTGGTTCCTCTGCCTTTTCTAGAGCTATCCCACATCCGAGGTCAGGGGCAGTGGCCTAGAGGAGCAACCCCATGTCCAAGAAGCGGCGGCTGCATGGGTGCAGGAGGGCCGAGAGGAGCTACTCCACATTCAAGGTCAGGAGGGGCGAATGCGTCCAAGGTAAGGAGCAGTGGCTGTGCTTTGCTGGAGCAGCCGTTAAGAGATACCCCACGTCTAAGGTAAGAGAACCCCAAGTAAGACGGTAGGTGTTGCGAGAGGGCATCAGAGGGCAGACACACTGAAACCACAATCACAGAAAACTGGCCAATCTGATCACAGGACCACAGCCTTGTCTAACTCAATGAAACTAAGCCATGCTGTGTGGGGCCACTTAAGATGGATGGGTCATGGTGGAGAGGTCTGACAGAATGTGGTCCACTGGAGAAGGGAATGGCAAACCTCTTCAGTATTCTTGCCTTGAGAACCCCATGAACAGTATGAGAAGGCAAAATGATAGGATACTGAAAGAGGAACTCCCCAGGTCGGTAGGTGCCCAATATGCTACTGGAGATCAGTGGAGAAATAACTCCAGAAAGGATGAAGCGATGGAGCCAAAGCAAAAACAATACCCAGTTGTGGATGTGACTGGTGATAGAAGCAAGGTCCGATGCTGTAAAGAGCAAGATTGCATAGGAACCTGGAATGTTAGGTCCATGAATCAAGGCAAATTGGAAGTGGTCAAACAGGAGATGGCAAGAGTGAACGTCGACATTCTAGGAATCAGAGAACTAAAATGGACTGGTATGGGTGAATTTAACTCAGGTGACCATTATATCTACTACTGTGGGCAGGAATCCCTTAGAAGAAATGGAGTAGCCATCATGGTCAACCAAAAACTTTCCTTTAGCAAGCACTTAAGTTACTGGATGATCACCTATTCATTCTGAGATTTCTTCTGAAGCTTTGCTAGACTGTGTTTACAGCAGACTTTAATCCAGGCTAGTTTATCCTTGGGCTTCCCTGGTAGCTGAGATGGTGAAGAATCCACCTGCATTGCGGGACACCTGGGTTTGATCCTTGGGTTGGGAATATCCCCTGGAGTAGGGCATGGCAACCAGTTTATCCTTACTACTAAAGCGTGACTCCACTGGGTCTCTTCTGAATGCCTATCGTTCATCAAGGACTCTCTACTGAAGCTGATCAGAGCTCTAATGTCTTCAGCCCTGTATGGGGTCTGGAAATGATTTAACTTACAGCTTCCTGGATATTCTTTGCCCAACCTTGCAGTTACACCCTATACATTTGTGTAATGTATTGGTGATTTGGAGTCCTCCCAGGTGGTGCTAGTGGTAAAGAATCTGGTTCGATCCCTGGGTCAGGAAGATCCTCTGGCATAGGGACTGGCAATCCACTTCTGTATACTTGCCTGAGAAATTTCATGGACAGAGGAGCCTGGTGGGCTACAGTCCAGGGAGTCACAAAGAGTTGGACACAACTGAGTGACTGAGCACACACATTAGTGACATAGTAGTCATCAGCAGATTCAGGAAAACTCGTGTTCAGATGTCTGAAGCTTCCCTTTTATTGCATTGATTCTCTAGGTTAGACTAATCTCAGTTATTCTCTTATAACCAGAAATAAAAATCTTGTTTGAGCTTAAGTACTATTATAAATACAGATTTAAGTATGTTTTGTAGTTATTATTCTCTTTTCACCAATAGATGTCTTATAAAGGTGACGTTCAGGTCTTCTGGACATATTCTCATTAATTATAATAGCTTTCTGGGTTCTACCAAGATGGTCCAGCCTTGTCTTATTGTTTTGTCTGTCCAAGATCTGGAGTCAGGCTTTCTACAGATGCCCTGGTTTCTTCTATTTGGAAGTGGAATTGGGGACCACTCTTCTTCTCTTGTAGCTCAGTCAATAAAGAATCTACCTGCAGTGCAGGAGATCCGGGTTCGATCCCTGGGTTGGGAAGATTCCCCTGGAGAAGGAAGTTGCAACCCACTCCAGTATCCTTGCCTGGAAAATCTCATGGACAGAGGAGCCTGGTGGGCTGCAGTCTATGAGGTCGCAAAGAATCCGGCACGAACGAGCGACAAACACTTACTTATTTCCTTACTTCCTGTGATACTAGGGACACTCATTGCTACAGGACTGGCCATTGAATCCAGTACTTTTCAGTATGCTAAGCTAGGAAATAAGATTTTTATTTTCTTTTTCATTTGAGGGGATTCATTATGTGTCATACTCAAACTTCCAAATCAAATTCAAGACTAAGGAGTTTTTGCTTATTCTCTTCAATCTGACACCTTTATACTACCCCCCTCACACACACACACACACACACACACACACACACACACTAATCATTTTAGTTCTCAAGATACCAATATAAGCACTCATTTAATTTATCCCACAATGTACACACAGAAGTCTCAGAATAACCATAGCAACACTACACCAACATTATTACTGCAGATGTTTAAGTGTATTTTATAGCTATTTTTATCCATGGAATGTATGCCACTAGAGATGTAGTCAAATTATTGTGTTTGGAAGTCACTCAAAATAATTCTTCTCTATTTGGTTATTGAACACACAGCTAAATTCATTTCTTTCACTTTGCTTTCAATCTTTAGAGATTGCTATCTTCTAAATTTGATTTTGTTTTGTAATTATGTAAAATGCCTTTCTGGTTCCAGAGTTGAGACTATAAAGCAAGGTATATTCAGAGATATTTCACTTCACCCACTATGTCCCTCATCTTGTTTCCTCACTGTCCTTAGAGGTATGTGTAACCTTTTTATTTGTGTTATCTTTCCGCCATTATTCTAAATATTCATATATGTGTGTGTGTGTGTGTGTGTATACACACACACACACACACATATGCATGGGCTTCCTGAGTGGCTCATATAATTTACAAACTTACTCCTTTTTTCTCAAATTACACATGCTTCTTTCCACTTTTCTTGATTTACTTGCTTTACCCAGAGTACATCCTGAGATCACTCCATTGCCGTTCATAAACATACTCCTTGTGATAGCCCTGTGGACATACCAAAGTTTATCCAGCTAGTGCCCTGTTGATGTGCTGCATTTAGGTTTTTCCACTCTGTCATATGCCTTTCTTTTTGCCCAAGAGTATTTTTAGGTTCTCCTTTAGATTTTTATGAAATCTTTGACTCTACAGACAGTAGGGTCTTTAATAGATGGGGAGAAATACACCCTTTATGTCTTGTTTCAACTTCAAGGATATTATTGACCCTGTGCTATGTCAAAAGCACTGTGCTAAATAAGTGTCACAGGAGACACCAAGATAATGAGAACCATCTTGCCCTAAAGAGCCCCAAATGAGTCAGAAAAGCATGAGACAATTAGTCATCAATAAAAGGCACAATAAGATCAATGTTATAAGAGAATCACAGATGAGAAGATGAAGAGAAAATATGGGATGACATAGCTGGGAAGAATCAGATATAATATCATGATAGAAGAATACTGGATCTTTTAAACAATTGTAAGACTTTTGACCAACAAAGGTAAAGGAAGATGGGCATGCCAGAAACAATTACAGGCATAAGCAGAGGTGTGCTCAAGGGACATGCGACATGAAGCTTGGGGGACTCAAAGGGAAGCATTCACAGGTAACATAAGGATAGCATAAAATTACACCTTGGGAGTCAGACACCAGAGTTCAAGTCTTGGATGTTCACTTAGACTCTGATCTTCAGCAAGTTCACTCAACATGTATCTTTGTTTATACTGGACCTATTGTGACATATAATTTGCTTATATTGGACCTATTAGTTTTCCCTTGCCCAGCTGAGTCCTAAAATAGAATTCCACAGTGTCTGACATTGTTGATGACCTCCTTCTTAAAACTCTTCATCATGGACTTCTGAGATGACCTCCTCATTTCCTAAGACTAACTCCCTATTCTCTCCTCTGACTGCCTCTCTCCTAAGCTCACAGGGAGGAACTCTAGCAGCAGAGGAATCCAGGCCTTTGTTCTTAGCACAGATTTCTTCTTCCCTAGGTTCCTGCTTTCATGGTGTGGTGATGTGCTGGCTTCTACGGCAACCATCTCCACTATGTGCATATCTCTACATGCATGGCTCTTCCTTCAGACATCTCCAGAGAACTATTCCATGCCTGAGATGCTGGTTTGCACCAGCAATATCTCAACCATCCTATGACTATATAAGTCAGAGAAGTTTCTCCAAACAATCTTTCCCAGAACACCTTACTCTTTGTTGCCATACCAAACTCCTTCAGGCACGTGATGTGAAATTACACGTCATCTCTCCTCAATAACAATAATAATGATTGATTGATAGCTGACATGTTAATATGTATTCAACAAATATTTATCAATTGCCTCTTTTGTACCTGGCAAAGTTCTAGACATTGAGAATAAAGTCATGAACAGAACACCCAGACAAGGCTGTTAAGGAGCATGCAATGTATCAATTGTCATTTAGTCACTAAATCACGTGTGACTCTTGTGACCCCGTGGACTGTAGCCCAGCAGGCTCCTCTGTCCATGGGGTTTCCCAGGCAAGAATACTGGAGTGGGTTGCTATTTCCTTCTCCAGGGGATGTTCTGGACCCAAGGACTGAACCTGTGCCTTCTGCACTAGCAGGCGGATTCATCACCACCAAGCCGCCAGGAAAGCCCTGAAGAGAGCTGGGACGCTCAGTTGAGGCACCGCTGGGATGTACGCCAGGCCATCCGCTGAATATTTTATGTCTATTGAATGAATGAATCCTTGCAACAAGTCTGTGAGATCAGTGTTTTTCTTGAGTCTGTTATAGGTAAAGAAAATGAGTGCTGATTAGAGGAACTAATGTGACACCTGAGCTTGTCTGTATTTTTCTCTTCCTCTGACTAGTTGTCTAACTTTGACACAAGTTTCTTTTGAGAGCTCTGAGCCTCACTTTCCCTACCTGAGAAATAGGGATTATAGTCACTCCCTCGTAAAGGCTTGTGAGAAATAAATGAGCTCTTTCCTGGAAAGAAAGTAGACCAGTAGTAACAGGGTATTTCATAAATGTTAAAATTATTGTTGTATGTTTCCAGACTTATCATGCTTCCCTGGTCCCTCAGAGGCAAAGAATCCACTTACAATACAGGAGACGTGGGTTCAATCCCTGGGTTGGGAAGATCCCCTGGAGAAGGAAATGGCAACCCACTCCAATATTCTTGCTTCGGAAATCCCATAGACAGAGGAGCCTGGCAGGCTGCAGTCCACATTGTCACAAGAGTCAGACACAACTGAGCAACTAAACAACAAGAACAACAAAGAGTATCCTACTCATGGGATGGGACAGTGTTGGTAATTTATACTCTTGCTACTTTCTAAGTCTTATCACATGATATGACATTCATTTGTTTAAATATTTGTCCCCTTAGATTGTGAGAGTCAAAGGATCTCAATTTTGCTTTATTTCAATCTCAAAATCCTCCTGCATAAATGGGGCTGCTAAGACTTTGCAGCTGAGCTGCAGGATTAGTGTGAATGTTTGTTCTTATTGAAAGCACAGTTCCTCATCTATAGCAGATGCTTAATAAATTTCTATTTTATAATTGTTATTACTATCATCACTATTAATTCTTTAATGATTAGCACAGTTCTAGTAATGAGAGAATGTTCAAAAAACATTTTGCGACTCAAATGGAAATAAGTGGGATAGAATTGATTTGGAAGCACCCCCGCCGTCCATGAGACCCGAGGGAGTACCATTGCCCCCCTCTGTTTCCTAAATGGCATCTCATCACTCGCTTTGGTTGACACTGAGCAGGAAGGGCTTACTCTTGCTAACTACTTAAAAACTAATATTGAGTTTGCAAAAACTGCTTTTTAATGACCTTCAACAGCCCTCCAGAAAGCCTCCCTAGCAGGCATCAAATCACCTGGGGCTGTGCAGAGCGGGGTTTGCATATGCATGGCCAGAGGTCATTAGCGCCCATTTGTGTCTGATTAAAGGCAGAGCATGTGCTCTGTACAGGCTCCACAGAGACGCTTCCCCTCGGTTCCTGAGAATCACCTCTTCTTCTTCTTGTCCATCTTATCCGGGGCCTCAGGGCTCAGCCACCAGCCACCTGACCGGCCAGATTCCAGACTTTTCCTGCATGGATCCTCCCTGGTCCTAACAGATAGGCACCATTCCTTTGCTCAAATGCCCAGCATGGATCCCTATTTCCTCTGCCACCAACTCTGATCTCTTCACAGGGGGCCCATCCCACCTCCATCACTTGCTTCTCATGACACCCCCACGCTGAGACCATCTGAATCAAGTAAATTGGGATGCTGTGTCCCAGACCCACAATTTCCCTGCGTCTAAGCTTTTTCACATGAAGTTACCACCACCTGGATTGCCACTGCTCACTCCCCAGTTGCCTTTGGGGCAACAGGAGGGAAGAGAAAGAATTCAGGAAGTGGACTCCATAGATAAGAGTTCTGATTCCATCTTTGTCCCTAAACAATTCTTTGTGAGAGCAAATATATCATTCAATGGTCCACCTGTTCTTCTTTATGATTCAAAATATTTCTACAGTACAAACATGTAGGGTCAGGTAATTCTTTTTTGTTGGGGTGGGTTGGAGGCTGTCCTGTACACTGTAGAATGTTTAGGCGCATCCTGGACCTCTATCCACTAGATGCTGTTAGCAGTCCCCTTTCCCCAGGCATGATCATTCAAAATGGATCCAGAAATTTTCCAATGTCCCCTGGGGAGCAAAATTGCTGGCAGTTAAGTAGTATTGTGCCATACTGATCATAAGAACCTTTGTCATATTCTACCTAGGATACTGTAATTTTCCTCTTCATACATCTAGTATCCCTTTTAACAAAAACAGCAACAGCAAATACTTCTGTAACCCTCATTAAATGCCTAGCATTGTCCTTAAGAGAGCTATTTACGTTAATTTATCATCACCTCCCCCATGAAATAAATACTTTTATTGTCTCTGTTTTACAGAGATGAACAGAAGAGTCACAGGGAAGTTAGATAACTTGCCCACAGTCACACAGGCAGAATTTACTTCCAGGCACTGTGTCTCCAGGATTTCCTCTTCTAAATCCATAACAGCTCTTAAATTAAGAAAATATTTTTAAATAAGAAAGATCTAGGTTTACATTCCAGCTCTGGCAACCATGAGCTCCAGAGTTTTGGGCAAGTTGGAGCTCTGATTTCCTTAGTCATCAAAATGGAGATGAAAATACTGCTGTTGCAGGACTGTTTGAAGTTTAAAACTAATGTGTGTGTGTGTGTGTGTGTGTGTGTGTGTGCACACACACATGCACACTCAGTCATGTCCAGATCTTTGCAACCCCATGGACTGTAGTGTAGACTGCCATGCTCCTCTGTCCATTGGATTTCCCAGGTGAGAATACTAGAGTGGGTTACCACTTCCTTCTCCAGGGGATCTTCCTGACCCAGGGGTCGGATTCATGTCTCCTGCTGCATAGCAGGTGGATTCTTTACCACTGAGCCATATATATGTGTATATATATATATATATGAAAGGTCCCAGTGGGAGACAGAGAGAGAGAAAGAGCTCCTAGAATAGGTCTGACCCAGAGAAGATGCACCATCAAGAGGGCCAACTGTGGTGGTGGTGACAGATAAAAGAGAAGTCAAAAAAGGAGAGAAGAAACTGTAAAATCCCAGGGAAAAAAGGTCAGTGCCCTTTTTCTTCTATATATCCCCACAGTGCAGACAGTTCCTGACATAGAGGAGATGTCATAACTCTGTCTTCCTGGGCCCCCAGAGCATGGGCTGGCAAACAACAGTCCACAAGTCAACATGGCCCACCACCTATTGTTGTTAATAAAGCTTTATTGGAATCTAGCCCCACCTGTTCACTTATTCATTGTCTATGACTACTTTCATACTGTAGTGGCAGAGTTCAGTAGTTTCAGCAGAGACTGATGGCCCACAAAGTCAAAATTATTTGCTATTGGGGTTTTTAAAGAAGAGGTTTTCTTACCTCTTGTATATAATGTGAATTAGAAAACTCTGAATGTTAAGATCTCCAATGTCCTTTCCTGACTCAAATACATCCTGTGATTTTCTGAATTCCCATTTCCATACTCACTTCTTCCACATTACCTTCTGTAATCGACTTCACCCAGTTCAGGCTTTGCTGGTTATTTTTTTCTCGTTGTCCCCCTTGCACCCTCAGATGAAGGCACTGTGCTGTTAATTTTCACCATCTCTCATGTTGTCAATCTGCAGGTGTCTCACGATTGCTTTCAGCATGAGCTTTTGCAGACAAACCCCTGGGGCTAGCTCAGTGTTGTTGCCAAGGGCCGCCCTCTGAAGTTTCTGACAGCACATTTGCCAGCTTCCAGACTGGAGGAACAACACTAGTCTCGCATTCAAAGGGAGCAGACTCAGGCAGGCCCACAGCTGACCCAACCCTCTGCATCTTGGTTTCCCCTCCATCCCTCCTAGGGTCTCCAGATCTGGTTGATTTCCTGTAGATATTGCCATGACACTCAACAGCTATCAAAACTCCTCTCTATAACTATCAGTTACAATAGAACAAAGTTCTCTCTTAAGAATTCAGAAACTTGAAGGGAAGAATAAAGCAAACACAAAAGTATAAAGAAAAACAACTTCTGGGTCCATTTTGCTTTCTAGAGACAGGTGCTTAATTTCTAAGGTAGCTTCCAACTCTGTCACTCCATTTTCCGCAGACTGATGCTGTGATATTAACAGACAGGGTGTTCAACAAATGTAGATCAGGGCCACTTACCAGCTGTGACACTGAGGTATCTCTCCTTATTGGGGCAGAAAACTCTTAAAATAGGTTCATATGCTCTTGCCATAGCTGCATGAGAGATTGAGGAAGTGAGCACCTGTCATTCTCAACATCTGTTGTGAGAAGGGGTCTCTTCCAAACGGAAGAAGTGGGAGGGAAATGGCTGTGGAGCAGGAGCAATCTGTGTTTGTCATCCTGAGTTACTACTACCCAAGAATATATAACGAAATGCCCCTTGTCTATATACAACAATGTATATTATTGTTTACAAATGCCAGCTCCCCAGAGGGCCCACACTGTGAGTCTCTTTTCATTTTTGCTCACAGAAAGACAAGGCTCTATTCATCCTAGCAAGATGCTTTTTCCCCTTTTGAAAGGCTTGAAAGTTTTAACAAATTCCTTGAGTCACCTTTCCACAGCCTGTTGAGATTGGCACATTGGAGACGGGAGCTCAGTATGTGAATATTCACTGTCCCCATGCACCCAACATCCTTCTAATTACTTTCCATGCATCACTTTATTTAGACTCAGGCAGGCCCATATCTCTATCTCATATCAACCCTATGAGAAAGAGATATGCTCATCATCAGGGCCAGGGGACTAGGGTGAAAGATTGAGTGCCTAAGGCTAAAATTTTAAGGAGGTTATTCTCAGGGCTGAGCCCGTGGCTTCCCTGCACTGACAAGACCTAGAGAGTGAGTGTCTCCTTAAATTTTGCACTCTAGGCTCCTCACTCAACTTAGCCTCAATCTGGCCTGATCATCACCCCTGTATAGAGGAGACGATCTGAGAGGCTGTAACTTATCCAAAAATACATTCCTGGAATTTGACAGTCTGCCCGACTCCAGAGAACTCACTCTTAAACACTGGATGCTGCTGCTTTAAGTGATGCAGGCAGGTTCCGTGCAAACAGGGTGGAGGTCTGTTAGAAGAGCTGGGACTTACTGGTAAGCCAGACATCTTAAAGAAACCAGGCTCACTTTACTGAGTAGCTCAGCCATTAAGGGTATGTGTTGACCACAGCTGGTAGAAGACAGCTGCTTCCCTCCACCTCCCTGGTTTGCTGCTAGTCCCACCCACAGCTCAAGCCCCCTTTGTTCTGTTCCTCTCTATGGCATTTGCCTTCCCTCCTGGTAGAATATACCTGCAAATCCCTAGAGCACTCCCCAATCCATCTTCTGAGTAATTAACTAGAAATCTAAAATACAGCATCACCCCCATGCCTCCCTGGTGTCATTCAACAAGAGATACCTTGCTGTTTACCACTTCTTAGCTCAGATTTCCTGTGTGCTAAGTATTGAGGCGCCTTAGTAACAGAGTGCTTTTCCACATCCGGTGAGTGTCACAAGACAATTTGTCTAACCGTGTCTATGCTCTTCCAGTTAATCACGAGTATAGAAAAAAAAATCCATCTGTGCCCAGATAAGAGGACAATGTTCAAATGGTGTTTAATTTGATTGGCAAGTGCTTGGTGAGTTGTTACGATGCGTGAGACACTGTGTAAGTCTTTGCCAAGGACACACGCGCTGAGCTGCTGAGGTTCTGCCCTCCCTGTAACCTAAATTTATGGGCCAATTAACACCTCCCCATAGATCCATCCTGCCACAAATGTGGTGACAGATTTTTATTACTCAAGTAAGGGGTATATTACAAAAAGACATCCAAATCTACCCAGCCCCATGCTTTAGCTTTTATTTCCTTAATTAGATTAAGTGTCATTTTACTTTATAATTTAACAGCTAAGCTTCTACTGTATATCCCACATTTAGGGAGCAGGTTTCTCTCATGTCACTAGGCTTACACAGCACCTTTTCTATCCTGGGTAGACTTCATGGTGTAATGGAAAGAACATGGACTTTGGAAGGAGTTAGAGCTGTTTAGGAAAACCTGAGCTGAAGCAGGAAGGTTCCCTCCTAGTCTAAATATTACTTATGGATACTAGCTAACACTTAACAGAGATCATTTGCCAGAGACTGTTCTGAGTAGTTTATATAGATTGACTCATTGACTCCCCATAGAAAAAGCATAGTTACTATGTCTATGAGGAGGTCTAAGGCACAGAGGGTTTAAATATCTTGTCCAAGTTTGCATAGCAGAGTGCTGGGGCCTCGTCAGCCCCAGCAGTCACATGTGAGAGACTGTGGTCATAAATACTATGCTTCACTGCTTCTCATATGGAATCCTTACAAAAGTAAGGACAACAAAAATTAAAATTATGTTTCACTTTGAAAACAATAGAGATGATTCTCAGATGCCACAAAGAGAGAATTTAAAGCAAAGAAGTAACCAGGGGTTGAAGTAAATACCCAAATTGGTACTGGAATAAAATGTGGGATTTAGGAGCTATGACTAGAGTTCTAATATCCTTTGAGGAACAGGGATTGATAC
The DNA here is from genome assembly GCF_963930625.1 of Muntiacus reevesi. NCBI lineage: Eukaryota > Metazoa > Chordata > Mammalia > Artiodactyla > Cervidae > Muntiacus > Muntiacus reevesi. Next base: position 18,350,310 of record NC_089249.1, on the reverse strand, counting down.
CTCATAACATATTTAAAGAAATAAAATAGGGTAGTAAAAGTATGACAAAAGATCATCTCCTCCCCTCCTAAAGAAAAACTATCAAAATTGATGGGGAAATTTTGAAAAAGAATTTCAAAATGGGAACTTTAATAACTGAATAAATAATACTAATTAGACACTATGAATAGATTATATAGTAGATTATGTAGAGATGAAGAGTCTTGGTGAACTGGAAGATAGGTTTAATTAATTACCAATATTGCAATCAAGAAAGACAAGTCAGGAAATAAGAAAAGGAATCATAGAAGATACAGCAAAAAGATCTAACCCAACAGTTGGTGTCCACAGGGGACAATAGAAAGACTAGAGACAAAGGTCATGTTTAGATTGCTATCTGAAAAATTTTCAGGATCACTGAAAGGCATAATTCTACAGGTTTAGGAAATCCAATAAATCCCGGGAGACAAAAATGCACGTTACTGTCAAAAGGGTTACAGACTAAAACATGACTTCTCATTCACAAAAACGAAAGCCAGAAGATGACGGAATAATATCAAAAGTAGTGAAAGAAAATCATTGTCAATCTAGAATATATATATATAGTCAAAGAAATCACCTTTTAATAGAAATAAAGACATTTTCAGACACAAAAAATAGTGTTTACTACCAAGAGACTTTCATAAAGTATGTCCTTAGAAAGGAAAAAAAGTGAGCCTCAAAAAAAGGAGGAATGGTAAGGGAAGAAAGTAAATGTAGGAAAAGTAAATGTGGGTGAACCTAAATAATTTAGAAATGTACACAGCAACAAAATGAAGTCTTGTTTGTCAGGCTAAAAAGGAACTAAAAAAATGAATCAATTTTTATTACTGGAGGGTAAGAAGTGAACAGCAACTATAGAGCCTCTTGATGAGGTGAAAGATGAGACTGAAAAGCTGACTTGAAATGAAACATTCAAAAACTAAGATCATGGCATCTAGTCCCATCACTTCACGGCAAATAGAAAGAGAAAAACTGGAAACATTGACAGATTTTATTTTCTTGTGTTCCAAAACCAGTGTGGACCGTGACTGCAGCTAGGAAATTAAAAGACTCTTGCTCCTTACAGGGAAAGTTGTAACAAACCTAGACAGTATTAAAAAGCAAAGACATCACTTTGCTGACCAAGATCTGTATAGTTAAAGCTATGGTTTTTCTGGTAGTCATGTATGGATGTGAGAGTCGGTCCATAAAGAAGTCTGAGCACCAAAAAATTGATGCCTTTGACCTGTGGTGCTGGAGAAGACTCTTGAGAGTCCCTTGGACTGCAAGGAGATCAAACCAGTCAGTTCTAAAGGAAATCAACCCTGAATATCCATTGGAAGGACGGATGCTGAAGCTGAAACTCCAATACTTTGGTTACCTGATGTGAAGAGCTGACACATTGGAAAAGACCGTGATGCTGGGTAAGATTGAGGGCAGGAGAAGTGGGAGGCAGAGGAAAAGGTGGACAGATAGGAACCAACTCAATGGACATGAATTTGAGCAAACCTCAGGCGATAGTGGAGGACAGAAGACCCTGGTGTGCTACAGTCCATGGCATCGCAAAGAGTTGGACACGATTTAGTGACTGAATAACAACAAGACATAAAAAAGCATTCTCTGATCCTTTTATTGGTCTATGCTGTACTTACTTGCTTAGTCAGTCGTGTCTGACTCTTTGTGACCCCATGGACTGCAGTCTGCCAGGCTCCTCTGCCCATAGGGATTCTCCAGGAAAGAATACTGAAATGGGTTGCCACGCCCTCCTCCAGGGGATCTTCCCAAACCAGGGATTAAACCCAAGTCTCCTGCATTGCAGGCAGATTCTTTACTGTCTGAGCCACCAAGGAAGTCTTATATTTATTCATCAGGAAAATAATAATTGGTCCTTCTATTGGTCAGGAAGATAATTGGGCTTCCCTGGTGGCTCAAATGGTTTAGAATCTGCCTGCAATGCAGGAGACCCAGGTTCAATCCCTGAGTCACAAAGATCCCCTGGAGAAGTGAATGGCAACCCACTCCAGCTTTCTTGCCTGGACAGAAGAGCCTGGCAGGCTACAGTCTCAGGTTGAAGACAGTAGGACATAACCAAGCAACTAACACTTTCACTTAGATTATTTTAAGCTAAGTATACATTTTAAAGGGCTTCCTTGGTGGTTCAGTGGTAAAGAACACGCCTGGCAATGCAGGAGACATGGCTTCAATTCCTGGGCCAGGAAGATCCTCTGGAGGAGGACATGGCAACCCACTCCAGTATTCTTGCCTGGGAAATCCCCATGGACAGGGGAGAGTGGAGGGCTACAGTCCATGGGGTCACAAAGAGTCGGACACGACCAAGTGACTAAACAATATATATTAAAACATCTAACTACTAAAAGAACAGAAATAGCTAACTTTAAGACTAACAGTAAGAAAACTATAAAATGAAAGATCTCAATTCACAAGATGAAGCAAAAGGAGATGGAATAGAAACACAGAAATTAAAAACAAACAAAAGTAAAACATATTATCTTTATTCCCTTCCCTTCCATATATTATCTTTATTCCCTTCCTTCCTTTATTCCATATTATCTTTATTTCCTTGCTTGGAGAAGGAGTAATGAACTTTCCTGACCACCTGAGCTGGAGGAAGTTGTCTTCATTGGATATCTCCAAAGGTCAGGACATATGAGATTCACAAAGGAAAAGAGTTGCAACTAAAACTGAGCTTGTAGTAAAAAAAAAAAAAAAAAAGAAAAGAAAAAAATTAGTAACTACATGAGGAATAAATGTTAGAGTCAGTAGACATACAAGTGTTAGAGTCACATGTCAAGAACTGTGGATGAGAATAACAACAACAAAGACAATAATAATAATAACAGCACTATTTTATAAACATAGAACTCAGTTTTAGAGAAGTTAAGCTGTTTTTCTAGTATTCAGTATGTTACTTTCTACCCAATATTCTGACATTTTGGAGCCAAGGCCAGGTAGGGGATGAGGCTTCCAACTTAAGTATGTTTAAAAATATTCAAAGACATAAAAGAAGGAAGAGAGTCACTAATGTAATAATTACAAAAAATTACCACCAGATTTGAAAAAGAACAAAAAGAAACTCAAGAAGTGAAAAATATTTCAATAGAAAACAAATAAAACTTCAGTAAATAGATTGAATGGAAAATCTTTCATTGAATTTCACTTCTATAACCTACATATTAATCACAATTAGGCAAATTATTTTACTTCTTTAAACCTTTGTTCCTATATTTATAAAATGGTTTATTAATAGCTATCGCATAAGATTATTATGGTATTTAAATGAATAATATACGTCGACTGGCATGTGGTTAAGCTCAACCTTTTCATTTTCCACATGCTTGCCTGTTTGTTTGGTTTTTTTATGTTCTGTATTATAGTTATTTTTATACTTGACTTTTCCATTATCTAAGTTCTTCACAAGAAAGATCTACCACAAAGTTTGTGCAGAGAGGGTTTTGAATAAATAAAATTATGTATATATAATATAAAGTGTACACAATATGAGCAAACTAAAATATATTGAAAATAAAGTAGAAAATGAAGGATCTCTGTCCAAACACACTCAAAAAACGAACCTGAACAGTTGCCCCAAATTTGAACTGATGGTTCCTGGCATTCAGCCATGCTTATTAAAATAGCTTAGAAATCAACAACCTTTTTCTGTTAAAGACCGGGAAGTAAATATTTTAGGTTTTGCAGATCATATGGCTTCTGCTGTAACTACTCAACTCAGCCACTGCTGTGCAAAAGTAAGCTCTATTTAAATAATTGAATGTGGCTGTGTTCCAGTAAGATTTTACTTATAAAAACAGGTAGCAGGCTGGATTTGGCACATAGGGCATAGTTTGCTAACCTCTAAAGCAAGCTGCTTTTCTCTATACTCTTTTTTCTTTTAGTCCCTTCCTTTTCTAGTCATTATCATACTGTATGCACATTATGAGTATGCACATCTGCCTCCATTACTGGACTATAAACTTCTCCAGGTTAGGTATATGAATAATTCTCTTTTGTAACCCCCATAGTAGTTAGCCATGCCTTGACACAGGAGAGGAGCTCTGTAAATACTGACTATGGAAATGAAAGCTTGAGAGGTGGGGTTTAATACCCGTCTGCTTGAATCTGCACCAGTCTTAGGACTTACTTAACTAATAGAATGTGACAGAAATGATGGGGTGGCGGGGAGGGGGGGTGTTTCTGAAACTTTGACATAAGAAATCTTATTGCTTCTGTTTGGGTTTCTTGAAACACTGTCTTGTAGCCCTGAACACTTATGTGAGAAGTCAGACTATTCTGCAGGGGAGAATGTTTGGAGTGGCAGATGGTGAGACAACATGAAAAAGGAAAGTGACCTAAGACTGGTCTTCTAGTCATCCCTGACAAGACAACAGGTGTAAACAATTTATATTGGTGCCTATAGCCCAGCCCAGCCATCGGTTGAATACCATGATTCTAGGTGCAACGTGGAACAGAAGAATCATCCAACTGAGCCCTGTCTGAATTCCTGACCAACCAAGTTATGAGATAAAATAAAACAGCGGTTGTTTTGGGCTGCCACAATTTGGGGTGGTTTGTTATACAGCATCAGATTATTGGAACCCTTGAATATGTATTTATATCAAGGAGGTAAGTTCCTTCCACGTCTCTGGGTAGCACTTGTTTGGGAAGCTGTCTTATCCAGCAGTCTTAGAATTTCTCTGTTCCATTCATCACTTTCCCAGAGGGCTCTCCTGGCTTAGCTGACCTTTGAAAATCTTGCCTTCAGGATCTAGACCAAGCTAAAGAAAGGCCTTTCTGGACTCCTTCAGGCCATGGTCAACACTTCCTTCTCTACAGATCAATAGTACTTATTTCCTGGTCCACACTCTGGAAATTCTTACACTGCTATTATCTAAAATTGTTGTTTAAGTCTTACTCAGGTTTTTATTAATACATATTATGCTCTAATATATGTGGGAGATTGGGCTGTATGAATTCTCTTCCAGCTCAGCAATTCCTAGGTCACATCGAGGATGTCTGAGCACTTATTCTAGCTGGGTCTAAACTTCTCTTTAACAACATAAACAGCAAGGATAAAGCCTGGAGCAAACCCTCAGGGATCACTGAATGCACAGGAAGAAGGGCAACAGGTTTGGGGGTCCCCTGCAACCTCTTCACCTGCAGTGATGGATACTTGGGTCTGGGCACAGCTGGACAACCTGTCAGTCTGAACTCCAGAGAAGGGACCCCACCTAATGCTCTCCCTCTGTAACAGGTGATCCTGAATATGACCTGCAGAGGGAAATACACATCTTGGACTTGTGTACCAGGCAGACTGAGGCTAGGTGCCAGGTACTGAGAGGCGCCTTGGGGATGACCAGATGCCCAACACCTGGAGGCCTTGGGAAGCAGGTGTCAAGCATAGCCCCTCCCACTAGAGCACAGGGCTAAGACCTCGCTCACTGGTTGCCAGGTAAGGTGAAGAGAGCTGGAGAGGTTATTCAGCCATTCTAGGCTGCACCGGAAGCCTTGTCCCCTTTCCCTTTTACGCTGCCCCATTGGCTAAAACAATCCTAAACCTTTGCATTGTTGGGCCCCATCCCCCACCAACTTTGCCTGACAGAGAACAAACAAATATGCCCTGTGCCTCTTCACGACTGTCAAGAATTTCTTTTTCTCACACTCTGTATCCTTGAGCAGTCCTTCATGAATCCACAGCAGATGTTTCTTAGTCCTTTCATTTTCCTTTTTCAGAGGAATTGTATCGGCTGCGCTTTAATTAGGATCTCCCTCAGGATACTCCTGCTTTCTTCCACACCCGCGAGTCTGCAGCTTCCTTCTTAGTGCACCAGGCTGATTAGATTTCTTAATTCTCTAAAATTTCCTGTCTCAGAGCCTAATAGTGATGAGGTCTGCTCCTATCCCTCTCTTCTCCTTCATGCGCTCACTCCAGGCACCCGTCCCTGGTTAAGGGGCTGATTCTCTGACTTGGGATCCCTTTCTCCAGCGGGTAAGCTGGCCTCACAGGTGGAGCCTCTCCTGGGTGGACACCTTTGCTGTGGCCTCTGCACTGGGCTTCCCAGGTGGAGCTAGAGTTAAAAAGCCCGCCTGCCAGTGCAGGAGACATGAGATGATGGTTCGATCCCTGGGTGGGGAAGATCCCCTGGGGGAGGGCACTGCAACCCAGTCCAGTATTCTTACCTGGACAATCCCATGGACAGAGGAGCCTGGCAGGCTACAGCCCATAGGGTCGCAAAGAGTTGGACACGACTAAAGTGACTTAGCATGCACACATTGCACTGATTTGGACAGTCCTCCTCCTCAGCAGATTGCTCTGATCCCACTGGGTTGAGGGCTTCCCAGGTGGCCCAGTGGTAAAGAATCTGCCTGCCAAGCAGGAGACTCTGGTTCCATCTCTGGGCTGGGAAGATCCCCTGGAGAAGGGAATGGCTACCCATTCTAGTACTGTTGTCTGGAAAATTCCATGAACATGGAGAGAGAGCCTGGCGGGTTGCAGTCCATGGAGTCACAAGAGTCAGACATGACTAAGCATGCATGCACGCACACCACTGGGTTGAATCTAATTTAGAGGGACCAGAATCAGCCTAGCATAGGCTATAACTTCTTATTCATTCACCATCACTCCTTCCATGAATTTTTATGGGGTGCCTGCGATTTGCAGTGGAGATATCATAATAAACATGGCCATTACTTTCTTAGAAATTATTATCTAGAGGGAGAGACCAATAAGTGGAAAGACAATTAAACACCCTGTAGTGAAAATGCCTTTGAGCAAAGCAGGACACCTAGACGGGCATCTCACCAGTCTTTGTGGAACAGAGAGGAATTTCTGGGAAGAGAAACATTTAAATTGAGACTTTAAGTGTAAGTAGATGTTTCAGGCCAAGAAGACATGACAGAAAAGAAGAAGGTCTTCTAAGCAAAAGGAAGACACAGTGAGGCTTGTTGTAGGACTTGCAAGCAATTCATTGTTTCTGGAGGGTAATGCAGGGGACAAGGAAGTGAGGTGGGGTGGATTTGTGTAAGGAGTGTTGAGAGCGAAAGCTGGCAGAGCAGGCAGAGGCCATGGCAAGAGTCAGCGAAGCAACGGGAACCGTTAATCATGTGCGCTGCATCTGATAGAAGTGGTTCTCTCTGCTTTCAATCCCAATGTGGAGTTTATAACCTGGCACCTCGTGTTCATGGGAATTGGGAAAGCCCATCACTACTCACAGCCTAGTTCAGGCTGGTCCTGCCTGCAGTGCTGCCGTCAAATTCTAAAACACACACCATCTCTGCTCCTTGAAGCCTATAAACCACTCTAATGGCAGAAAGTGAGGGGCAACTAAAGAGCCTCTTGATGAGTGTGAAAGAGGAAAGTGAAAAGGCTGGCCTGAAACTCAACATTCAAAAAACTAAGATTATGACATCCGGTCCTGTTACTTCATGGCAAATAGAAGGAGAAAAAGTGGAAGCAGTGACAGATTTTATTATCTTGGGCTCCAAAATTACTGCAGATGGTGACTGCAGCCAGAAAATTAAAACACACTTGCTCCTTGGAAGGAAAGCTCTGACAGACCTAGACAGTGTATTCAAAAGCAGAGACAGCACTTTGTCGACAAAAGCCCATGTAGTCAAAGCCATAGTTTTTCCAGTAGTCATGTATGGATGTAAGAGTTGGACCATAAAGAAGGCTAAGAGTTGAAGAATTGATTCTTTTGAATTGTGCTGCTGGAAAGACTCTTGAGAGTCCCTTGGACTGCAAGGAAATCAACCAGTCAATCCTAAAAGAAAGCAACTCTGAATATTCATTGGAAGGCTGATGCAGAAGCTGAAGCTGCAATGCTGTGGTCACCTGATGTGAAGAGTCAACTCATCGGAAAAGACCGTGATGCTGGGAAAGATGGAAGGCAAAAGGAGAAGAGGGTGGCAGAGCATATGGCTAAATAGCATCACTGACTCAGTGGACATGAATTAGAGCAAACTTAGAAAGGCAGTAGAGGACGGAGGAGCCTGGCACGCTGTAGCCCATGGGGTCTCAAAGAGTCTGACACAACTCAGCAACTGCACCACAGCAGCAAACCCTCTGACCAAGGAGGCAGTTTGGAAAAGGCAAAACGGGTCCAGCAGAGAAGCAGAAAACGCTTACAGCCTCTGTGAACCAGGGACTGGGTGTCCTGGGCCCTTGAAAAAGAAGCCAGTGATTGGGCAAAGCTGCTTTCAAAAATACCCTCACCACATCCAAACATGGCCAATAGCCTCTCCAGACGGGCCCTGTCATTAATACTTGACACAGATGGGTTGTCTCTTTTTATCTTTTTGAAGTTTTGAAACTTTGGTTTGTCTCAAAAGCTTCTTACTGGGCTAAAGGGTAGAAGAATGGAGGAATGGGGCAGAAAGGGCAGTTGTGTTTGTTATTTTTTATCCAGATTCAAGGAAAAGCAGAGAAATGGAACTTTCTCGGAGGATCCAAGATCAGGATAAATATGAATTCATGGAGACCAGAGCAGGACTGGAGTTAGGGACTCGGACAGGAAAAGAGTGAAAGGCAAGAAGACATCACAAACTGACGTCAGCCAGAAGACAAAACCCACAAAGTCCCAGCAGCAGATTGGACAGAAGTGTCAGGTAGGAGGGCTTTCCTGATGGCTCAAATGGTAAAGAATCTGCCTACAATGCAGGAGACCTGGGCTCGACCCCTGGGTTAGGAAGATCCTCTAAAGAAGGAAATGGCAACCCAATCCAATATTCTTGGCTCGGAGATCTCATGGACAGAGGAACCTGGCAAAGAGTCAGATATAACTGAGCAACTGAGCACACACACACACAAGCATCACTCTTTCCTCAAGCCACGGGGTCACAAAGAGCTGGACACGACTGAGTCACACTCACACACACACACACACACACACACACACACACACCAGGTGTGAACGTTAACTATCAACCAGTTGATAACAGTTGATAACACTGTTATCAACATTAGTTACGATGGTTATTATTGTTAACATGATAACTTGGTATCAATCAATAATACTATCAATGATCACTAACAATCACAGTGTGCCGTTATCAGGCATTAACTGTGTGCCAGGCACAATGCTTTCTAGAAGATTGGTGGACAAATACAGACACTTAGATACAGTTAGATATCTAGGTAAGTGGGTAGACACAGCAGGACTGTCTGTCTCCTGTTCCTTCCGATTAGTAGATAAAATCTAATTACGTCAAAGCCATAATTGGGCAAAGTACATCCAAAGTTAATTTTAAAAAAAGGTTTATATGGGGCAAGAAAGATACACAAGCACTGTGAAAAACTAAATCTTATATATAGCCCTCAGGGAGGGCATTTGGCAGAATATTAACCCTTGAGGGACAAGGTATCTGAATAAAAAAAAAAAAAAACTACTCCAGACTACTGAAGGAAAACAGGGGGATAAACGAGTCAAGAAGGGACCCATGCAAATGGTTCTCAAGTCTTTCCCTAACCCCACTCCACCTCCATGGTTTTCTGTCTGCCCTCACCCAGCAACAGAAATATATGCAAGAATCCTGATGCAAAAGGAGGCTGGAAACTTGATCATTGCTAGAAAAGGATGATGGTCTCGGAAAGGAGGGGAGGGGCCTTTCTGAGAAAGGTAGGAAGCTGTTTGACATTCTTCACAGGCGAGAAGATTGTCTACAAGGGCTCCTGGAGACAGGCAGCTGGGGAACTGCTGCAAAAGCCCTAATCCAGAGCAATTAGAACCAGCTAGTTGAAAAGATAGTTAAGGAAGATAAATCTTTGAAAGATGCACATCTTAAAAATTTTGTTCCCACATAAAACATATTCCTGAACACGTGTTTGCCTTTTTCCAGAGGGCCCATATCTTTTTTCCACATCACCCTGCAGATTGGATACCCCCAGTCTTCTTCACTGGGAAAGACCCTGGTGCCGGGAAAGATTGAAGGTAGAAGGAGAAGGGGGTGACAGAGGATGAGACGGTTGGATGGCATCACCGATTCAATTCACACGAACTTGGGCAAACTCCAAGAGATGGTGAGGGGCAGGGAGGCCTGGCGTGCTGCAGCACATGGGGCCTGGAAGAGTAGGACATGACTTGGCGACTGAACAATAACACAACAACAATCTTCTTGTGGCTTCCCCAGTGGCTCAGTGGGGAAAGAATCCACCTGCAATGCAAGGGTCACAGGAGATGCGGGTTTGATCCCTGGGTCGGGAAGATCCCCTGGAGAGGAGAGTGGCAACCCACTCTAGTATTCTTGCCTGGAAAAGTCCCATGGACAGAGGAGACTGGTGGGCTACAGTCCACGGACTCACAAAGAGTAGGACAAAACTGAACAACCAAGCAAACACACAGTCATCTTGTAGAAACCGCCTTCATGTTTCCATTTTTAGCTTCAAACCCTTTAAAATGGAATGAGAGTACAGAGACCCACATGAAGCAATCAGAGCGAAGAGTCATTTTCCGTTTTTACTACTATTTTCCAACCACTTACTATTGCCTCACGTACACCTGATGGAACAGCATTTTTTAAATGACTTGCCTTTTCCGATTTTTCCAATTAATTTAACTTTATTTTTATGGGAACGCTGCTCTATTTCCTTTTACATGCACATTTTATCAACTTATATAATTTCTAATTAGGTTAAAGTAACAAGAGTAGCAGGATCTCAAATGCAATTTTTACTGTTGACCCAGAATTAGCAAATGGTGAGGTGGTGTTGAGTAGCCCATATGCTAAAGAGAACTGAGAAGACCCTCCCTCGGGGTGTCTAGGGTAGGCTGAACCCCCAAATCTCTCTTCTGTATGAGCAGATCACTAGGAGAAGGATGAGCTTCCAGATACCAGCAGAGTCCTCACAGACGTCAGTATGGTTTTGCTCCTCTCTTCTCGCAGGGGAAAGAGAAGATGGCCCCTTCTTCCAAGACATGAAAGGAAGATGTTGCGGGCACCCCCAGTAAATGCTGGGGACACTTCGGTGAGTTGTTGGGTATACATCATATTTCCTGATTTCCCCTGTTCCATGCCTGTTTGAGCAGAGAGAGAAGACAGCGGGGAAGCAATGCCAGGCTAAGAGGAAGAAGGAGCATAGAAGACTGTACTCTCACAGATGTGGCAAGGAGGGAGGGGCTCCTGTGGGTCAGTGGGTACTGCAGAAGTAGCCACGAGCCAGGAGCAGAGAGCTGGTCACTATTGAGGAGACTTTCTTAGCCAAGGTGTGAGAGTTGTGATACAGGAAATGAGCAGAAGACAGGCGTTACATCCTAGTACACACAGCAGAGAATCGCCCCCCACCACTCACTGCAGAGGCCCACACGTGTGTCTGAAGAGTCAGTCTATCACCACACAAAGGGCATTGCTAGCAATCAATGATGGACACAGCTGGCTTACAGCACGGTTTATTTCTCCCTGTTGCCCATTTGTATCCCAGGAGTTAAAGAGATGCTGGTAATTACTGAAGGCAGTAGAGAATACTTTTAGAAACTGTCTGAATATATATATAAACCTATAGATACCTAAATGACAAAAAAAGATAGCAAATCTTTATATGGTACCTATTAATAGGCACTACTCTAAATACTTTACCTGTGTGATAATTCATTTCTAAATATTTATTTGTATATCTCCCTGGTGGCTCAGATGGTAAAGCGTCTGCCTACAATGCGGGAGACCTGGGTTCGATCACTGGGTCAGGAAGATCCCCTGGAGAAGGAAATGGCAACCCACTCCAGTACTCTTGCCTGGAAATCCCATGGACAGAGGAGCCTGGTAGGCTATAGTCCTTGAGGTTGCAAAGAGTCAGACATGACTGAGAGACTTCACTTTCACTTTCAAATATTTATTTGTACATTTATATACAAGAAGATAAAAGAATATATACAACATATGCATTTTGTCCAATAAAAGTGGAACTTATTTATTCAGGAATAGAGACCTATGGCAGATACTGTTAGTTGCTTACCCACCAGCCATCCTTCTTTCTTCTTCCTAATAGAACTCGACTTTATGCTGGGCAAAATCATGCCATCTCCAACTGATGAATTGTGATTGCTCTTAGCCTTTTCTCTTTGCTGCCTGTCTGTTTCTTCCCAAGGGGTAAAGAGGAAAGTGTGCCTGGAACTTTTCAGAAAGGTTTTGCTTTTCTGATTAGAGAGACCTCTGAAGCTGCTCCTTCCCTCCTTCTTTCTCCTTGGATATTGATGTGGTATCTGGCACAGCAGCAATCATCTTGCATTTATTAGGTAATAATAATTATTATTGTATTATAATTATATATTATTATAATTATGATATTATAATCATATGATTAGCAAAAACTAATGTACTAAGGATAGTGAAGCAGAAGGACAGAACATGCATAGTCTTTGACAACATTATTCAGCAGCTGAACCAGTAACAACAACAACTCCTTAATGGGGTAAAGGTGGGTGTTATTTAATCATCACTTAGGTTTTATGCTATTAATTATAGTCACCCTCAAATGTCTTATTCCTAAACTACTACATATCTAGATTTAAAATTCTTTTTGATAAAATTGTATCGGTTGTATATTAAGATATAAAATAAAGTTTGGAAGACTTGATATGAGTTCATAAGAATAACATATAAATAGTACTGTAACTATGAAAAGTAACTTCTATATAATTAGCCAACCTCATATAAGAAGGGATTGAATGACTCTGAAACATGGTTCTGATTAGAAATATACATATCATCACACGGTTTTATCAGGACAAGCAAAGATACATTCTCATTATTTTTCTGAGCACGTCTGCTCGAATTACAAAAGGATAAGTTTTAAAAATGAAACAGAAGAGATGTGCACCAGTCGCTGGATTGCTTGAGCAAGACAGAAAAAAAAAAAATAAGGGGGGGGGGGGTTACTGAATAAATAAAAGGGTTGCTTCAGTACTAATTAGGAATAACTAAGAAGATGTCACACTCAGCATTGATCTTCATTAACTTTTGTTACCCCTAGCCATCAGAAGTTAACTTACACTGTGGTTTGTCAAGCCTTCTGTATGTGTGTCCCCCATTTGCTGAAGTTGTGCATTCAGATCCAGGCTGAAAGGTGCCCCGTGTGAACAGTGACCATTTGACATTAGGAGTCTTCTGAATGGACCACTCCTGATACACAAGTAAACTTGATCTGAGGAAAGCATTAACAGGACCTTCAATTCTTGAAAAGCAGAGGCTAGAAACATATCTTGGCCAAATCACTTTCCACTGCAAATGACAGAACCCAACTCAGCTCTGCTTTGAAAGGAGGGAGGGGTAGCTATTGGTGGCTCATTCAAAGGCAGAGTTGGGTATTCTAGCTTTAAGCAAGGCTGGATACAGTTAGTCAGACAATATCAACGGAAATCAATCTCCCCGTCCCTTAACTCTGCTTTCCATTGTATTGGCTTTATTTTCAGCCAATGCTTCTCCATACTGGTTGGAGGAGTGGGGACAAATGGCAGAAGCTCTTGCAAGCTCCATGATTGCATGATCCCAGCCTCAAGGCAAGAGGAAAGAAAGGTTCTCCTTTCCAAGAGTCCCAACAAAACTGTATAACTGCATCTTATTGATGCCCAGACTGGATCACAGTATCATCAACCACACTTGATCTACTCAGACTGCTGTAACAAAGTACCATAGATTGGGAGGCTTAAACAACAGTCACTTACTTCTCATGACTCTGGAGGCTAGGAGTTCAAGATCAAGATGCTGGTATGGCCAAGTTCTGGTAAGAGCCTCTTCCTGGCTTGCAGATGGCCACCGTCTCATTGTGTCCTCATATGGCAGATAGAGAGGGCTCCACTTTGTTTCTCTTCTCATAAGGACACTAATCTTATTATGGAGATCCCACTAGCATGACCTATCTAACCCTAATGACCTCTCAAAGTCCCCACCTACAAATTCCAATACGTTGGAGGTTAGAGCTCCAGCATATGAATTTGAGATGGGGGTGAGGGGGACACATACCTTCAGTTCTTAATACCCATTGTGAACCAACAGCTGTGCTGAAAGGGAAGAAGCTCTGCTGTGAATAGCCATGCTCACAAGGGCTAGGTACCCTTCCCTGGGGCAAGAGGTGAAGTCAGCTCTACCTGAACCACATAGACTAGGCTAGGGGAGCTTTCCCAGAGGAGTACCAGGACACTGTCATAAGGAGAAGGGGGAGGGATCCCTGGTAGGAAAAAAACCAGATTTCCTCAACAGATAAGGGAGGTTATTGAGCTACCACCAAGTGAGAGCATTCTATATGCTAAGAGAGCTGCAAGCATTGTGTCCGTTCATCCCCACAACCACTCTGAGAGATAGACAGCATTATCCCTATTTCACAATAAAATAAACTGAGACTCGGTACGTTGAGAAAACTTTCCCCCAGCATCACAAAACTAGTAAATAAAGTTGCAGGGACACTATCTAGAATACATCTCATCTCTAAGTGCCTACTCCCTGGAATTCTGCCTTCTGTTGTGCCATTTACAAATCAACCGACATAGCAAGCAAATCCCTGTTCCATTTGATGTGGGGGTAAAGGTTGGTGTTTATCTTCAATAGTCTTGGGATCAGCAGGAAATTTCAATGATGGGCAGAGAACCGAACAGGATTTTGAAGGCAAGGCAGAATTAGCTAATTATGGGGGGGGGGGGGGGGGGATTCAAAATTATAAATACCGAATAGATTATTAGAAATGTAGAAAAAGAAAAAAAGACACACAGACAAACTGCCATCATATATCCCAAAAGATTGAGAATAAATGCTTCAGGGAATTAAAATGTAAGGAATTCTTTTTCCCCTTTATATTTTTCTGATCATTCCAAATTTTCTGCCCTGAGAATGAATTCTTTTTATTCAAGGGAAATTTTATTTTTTTTAAACAATCTTGGAAATACAGGGTGAGAAAAGCCAAACTAACCACTAAGATATTTGAATCAGGTTGATAAGCTGGAAAAAGCTGGAAAAATCTTGTCAGGTTTCTGTTAATGAATTTTTTTTTTAATGCAGCATTGGAGTTAATAGGAAATTCTCTGCATGAACAGAAGCTGATATTTTCATGCCCTACAGCTCTCGGAGGCCAGCAGCACAGAGGGCAGGTATATATATTAACAACCTAGACACGAGTGCAAGTAGCAAGATTGAAAAATTTGCTGACTTAGCCAAGCTCCTAGGGTTGGAGGAGATGAAGCAAAGGCAAAATTCTGAGAATTCTTCCTGGAAGAACTAGAGCTTCCAGGAACACAGACAAGGGCAAGGTGAGCAATGAACCTGGAAAAGGAAAACGAAATGGAAGTTTCCCCTGGGATGCAAAGCCCCAGGCAATACTTGGTGGTGGCTCCCTCCTGGTCACCACCTAAAATCCTTTTTCCTGGTGAAACCTGAGAAACTAGTCCTTATCACAATCAGGGCCCCTCAGATCTTTCTATTCATCACAGTTTACAAACCACTTTCTACTTTACTGCCTCATTGTACTCTGGTTATATCAAAGAATGTTTTTGTTTTTAATGATACAAATACTGAAGTATTTGGGGGTAAAAAGGCATCAAGCTCTCAAATGAAATTTTTCAGAAAGAGAGCAAGCAAAGGAGCAATGGAGAGGGAAAAAGAGAGCCCTTCACACACACACACTTACACACACACACACACACACACACACACACACACACACAGAAGGATTAAACCAATGGTTTACAAAAGTAGACATAAGAGATATAGGCATAGATATAAAATAATAAAGCCTGCTGACAGTTGGGCAATCTGAGCAGAGGTTATAAAACATTTCTTTTTGCTCTTCCTGCAACTTTTATGTCAGTGTGAAACTCTTTCAAAATAAGAAGTTTAAAATAAAATAAATAAATGAAGTACCTCTGAGTGTATAGATTTGGGGTAGATGGGCACCTGAGAAGCAAGTTTCCACTGCATTCGACAAAGAGGTAGGAAGAAGACAGGTGGTTGAATATGGTCACGGATGGGACTCATGAGGTGTATGTTACTTGTTTCCAAAATGAGGTGTACCTGACTTGACTCTGTTATTTTTTCTACACAAGTCACTGGAGAAAGCTCACTACGGTCACATGACAGCTACAACCATACCTGGAGAGACATCCTAATTCATGTGAATGTCATGCCTTGGATCCAAGAATTGGAGATGAGGGAAAATTAGCTATTTGTGACTCCTCTAATAAATACACTTCAGTCTTAAGAGTATGAGTGTTAAAAGCATTTATTTCAACTGGCTCATCTGGACAAGTAGTGGATGAGTGTAATAAGTTGTTCTTATTATGTTGAATAATGGAGCTTATCCACAAGCTGGACAACAAGTCTCTCATATTAGCTATAATAAGATGGCCCAGCAGAGCCAAAAGCATGTATCTTCAGCGCAAATGAAATGGATTGACCACAGAAACCCTGCCCACAGCAAGATGTCAGTGAGGTACATGAGATTAAGTACCCAGACTAGGACAGCATCTGAGGAAACAGCAAAGTGATGTCTTAAATAACATGTGTGACTTCTTCATGGTGTTTTGGAGGACTGGCAATACTACCCAGTCATGGATTAAATTTCAAATCCTCCACATCGGTGTGGGGGCCCTCTGTTTATCATCATAGCTAACCCAAAATCTCCTGGGAAGAACAAGTCCCTTTTCCATTTTGAAGGTGAGAAAAGCCCAGAGGTTAAACAACTGGCTCAAAGACACACAGAACAAGACTATAGCCGTGAATACACATTTTATATCCTCTTAATTGCACATCTTAGAAGAGTCACTTTTAGAACTTGTGATCTTCCACACAGTGTTTCCATCTTTGTCCACTTGACAAAAAAGATATTTGTGAACAAGATCTTTGTAGATTTCATTTTTAATTTACCCCGATTCTAGGATAATACCAGTTATGAGGTTAATGTATAATAAGTGTTTGTTGAGTAGATAAACATGAACCCTTAGTGGTCATCTCAACCAGTGGTTCTCAATCATGGCTATAGATTAGATTTATCTTGGAAGGCTTATTTAAAAATCTCAGTCCCCCCCCCCAAAAAGTGGATATATGTATATGTATAACTGATTCATTTTGCTATACAGCCAAAACTAATACAACCTTGTAAATCAATTATCAGTTTAGTTCAGTCGCTCAGTCATGTCCGACTCTTTGCGACCCCATGGACTGCAGCACGCCAGGCTTCCCCATCCCTCACCAACTCCTGGAGCTTGCTCAAACTCATGTCGATCGAGTTGGTAATGCCATCCAAACACCTCATTCTCTGTTGTCCCCTTCTCCTTCCACCTTCAATCTTTCCCAACATCAGGGTCTTCTCTAGTGAGTCAGTTCTTCACATCAGGTGGCCAAAGTATTGGAGTTTCAGCTTCAGCATCAGTTCTTCCAATGAATATTCAGGACTGATTTCCTTTAGGGTAGACTGGTTGGATCTCCATGAAGTCCAAGGGACTCTCAAGAGTCTTCTCCAACACCACAGTTCAAAGCATCAATTCTTTGGTGTTCAGTTTTCTTATAGTCCAACTCTCACATCCATACATGACCACTGGAAAAACCATAGCTTTGACTAGATGGACCTTTGTTGGCAAAGTAATGTCTCTGCTTTTTAATATGCTGTCTAGGTTGACCATAACTTTCCTTCCAAGGAGCAAGTGTCTTTTAATTTCATGGCTGCGGTCACCATCTGCAGTGATTTTGGAACCCCCCAAAATAAAGTCTTTCACTGTTTCCATTGTTTCCTCATCTATTTGCCATGAAGTGATGGGACTGGATGCCATGATCTTAGTTTTCTGAATGTTGAGTTTTAAGCCAACTTTTTCACTCTCCTCTTTCACTTTCATCAACAGGCTCTTTAGTTCTTCTTCACTTTCTGCCACAAGTGTGGTGCCATCTGCATATCTGAGGTTATTGATATTTCTCCCAGCAATCTTGATTCCAGCTTGTGCTTCATCCAACCCAGCATTTCACATGATATACTCTGCATGTAAGTTAAATAAGCAGGGTGACAATGTATAGCCTTGATGTACTCCTTTCCCGATAATATACTCCAATAAAATTCAAAAAGAGAAAAAGAAAAACTTGCAACTCCACTCTAATCATGAAAAATCCTCAGTCATACATAAAATGAAGGACACTCTACAGACTACCTGACAAGTACTCCCCAGAGTGTTAAGGTCATAAAGTGTCAGCAACTCTCACAACCAGGAGGAATCCGAGGGGACATGACAACTAAATGTCACATGGAATCCTGGCTGGGATCTTGGAACAGAAAAAGGACATTAGTGAAAAATCAAGGATGTCTGGATTTAAAAAAAAAAAAAAGGACTTGAATTAATAAGAAAAAATTCTTAAGTTAAAAATTAAAAACTAAAAAAAAAAAAAAAAAAATCACTGACCTTGGATTATTGTTTTTATTCAGTAGCTAAGTCATGTTTGACTCTTTGTGACCCAAGGGACTGCAGTACACCAGGCTCCTCTGTCCTCCACTATCTCCTGGAGTTTGCTCAAGTTCCTTTGAGTCAGTTCAGTTCAGTCGCTCAGTCATGTCCAACTCCTTGCGACCCCATGGACTGCAGCATGCAAGGCTTCCGTGTTCATCACCAACTCCTGGAGCTTATTCAAACTCATGTTCATCAAGTCAGTGATGCCATCCAACCATCTCATTCTTTGTCGTCCCATTTTCCTCCTGCCTTCAATCTTTCCCAGCATTGGGGTCTTTTCCAATGAGGCGGCTCTTCGCATCAGGTGGCCAAAGTATTGGAGCTTCAGTTTCAGCATCACTCCTTCCTTCCAATGAATATCAGGGTTGATTTCCTTTAGGATTGACTGGTTTGATCTCCTTGCGTCCAAGGGAGTGACTAAATTCAAATACATGGGATTGGAGGAAAAGTTGAGGTAGGGAGAGGTTCTATAGTTCTTTGAAGTTCTTCAAGTGATTCTAACATGCTGCCAGGATTGAAAACACAGATTAAACCAAAATCTCTCACATTTCAGAGGCAAAATTGAGAAATGTGGAGAAGGAAAGTGAACTTGTTAAGGTCTTACATAATTAAATGGGATGACAGAGATTGGAAGGCTCTTTCCTGGCTATCAGCCCTATAATCTTTTCATTCATCATGATGCTTCCTAATTCAGTCACGTTGTCTGGAATGGAATGAGGTGAGAATAAATGGGGAGGCACAGGATGGAAATGGATGCA